>NW_025211045.1:0-5201 GCF_004010195.1 Chiloscyllium plagiosum
TCCACTGGTCACAGGCCTCCAGTCTGAAAAACAACCCACCACCACCACCCTCTGTCTTCTACCTTTGAGCCAGTTCTGTATCCAAATGACTAGTTCTCCCTGTATTCCATGAGATCTAGCCTTGCTAATCAGTCTCCCATGGGGAACCTTGTCGAATGCCTTACTGAAGTCCATATAGATCACATCTACTGCTCTGCCCTCATCAAACTTCTTTGTTGCTTTTTCAAAAAACTCAATCAAGTTTGGGAGACATGATTTATAGAACATAGAAGAATACAGCGCAGTACAGGCCCTTCGGCCCTCGATGTTGCGCCGATCCAAGCCCACCTAACCTACACTAGCCCACTATCCTCCATATGCCTATCCAATGCCCGCTTAAATGCCCATAATGAGGGAGAGTCCACCACTGCTACTGACAGGGCATTCCATGAACTCACGACTCGCTGAGTAAAGAACCTACCCCTAACATCTGTCCTATACCTACCCCCCCCTCATTTAAAGCTATGCCCCCTTGTAATACCCGACTCCATACGCGGGAAAAGGTTCACACTGTCAGCCCTATCTAACCCCCTAATCATCTTGTACACCTCAGTCAAGTCACCCCTAAACCTTCTTTTCTCTAATGAAAACAACCCCAAGTGCCTCAGCCTTTCCTCATACGATCTTTCTACCATACCAGGCAACATCCTGGTAAACCTCCTCTGCACCCGTTCCAGTGCCTCCACATTCTTCCTATAGTATGGCGACCAAAACTGCACACAATACTCCAGATGCGGCCGCACCAGAGTCTTATACAGATCCTGTTGTAATCTGAGGTAACCCTCTTCACTGTCCACTACACCTCCAATTCTGGTGTAATCTGCAAACTTACTAACTGTACCTCTTATGCTTGCATCCAAACCATTTATGCAAATGACAAAATTTCCAACGCACAAAGCCGTGTTGACTATCCCGAATCAGTCCTTTCCTTTCCAAATACATGTACGTCCTGTCCCTCAGGATTCCCTCCAACAACTTGCCCACCCTCTGCAATCATAATTGTGTATGCAAGGTAAATGAACTCACACCAGTGTATAATTGTTTCAGCCAAGCGTTGAGTTAACAAGAATGAAAACTATGTGAAGGAAATATATAATTGCTTTTGCATAAGCTAAAATGTGCATATAAGAATGAAATGTGCCTGCAAACAATGGTAGATGTTACAGACAAATAAATAAGGTGCTGTGAGGGGAGAGAGTGACAGTTGATTAAGATATGCCCGTACAAACAGTTACATGCATCTGTTTCCAGGCTCTGCAAAAAAAAAAACCCAAAAAGGACCACTTAAGAGGTGATAAAGATCGGTGTGAAAAAAGGATAAAAGGAAATATTGCTTTGGTAAGCACGAAAACAGATGGCAGTGATGATGGATAAATAACAATAAGACCACAGAGGGAGGTGGTCAAACGGCCTTGCGAGGCCAGAGTTAAACATTTTGTCACGGACAAGGCTGGATGAGTTCAGAGATAAACAGCCGGGTTTAGATTAGAAACAGATGTAAACAGGTGAGGAGCAGTGGGAGGAGGGAAGAGAAACGAAATATATAAATATTGTGTAGTCGTTGAATTCAGTGTGTGTGTGTGTGTCTTGTGGACACCACACCCCTCTTGCAAGAGTGTAATAAACAATACTACTGATTCAGATCTTGTCTCAGACTGAAATTATTGAAGTGAGTGAGCTTCGTTTCTCACAATATGTACCAAAGCACCCACAACCCATTACGTTTCTTGGGTGGAGGAGGGGAATTACCAACTGTAGAGTTCAATGATAAGTTTTTAAACAACTATATTGTGGCGCTCGGCTCTTCTTTGTCTGTCCTTAGGAAGAAGGGTCTGTTGACCCAGACACCTCCGCTTGAGTTCGACAACCGGGTGATTGGGTCCTGATCAAGACCTGGAAAGATACCAAACTGCACCCAAGTTGGGAGGGACAATTCCTAACCCTCCTGACTACTGAGACAGCTATCCGAACTGCTGAGAAAGGGTGGAGTCATCACACTCGCGCTAAATGTCCTGTGAATGCCCCATTGGCGGAGTGGCATTCTCATCCTACAGACAACCCTCTGAAAATTAAGCTAAGGAAGAAGGAATGAACTGAGACAAAAGACTCTTTTAACGTTTGATGATATGTATTGTTATTAATTGTAAGGGCTGTGTGGGCTCACCTCTCCCTGGTGTCTAAAACATTAAGATAGATAGACAGGACGGTAGGCAGGGATCAGAGATGGGCGGGTACTGGTATAGTATTGTAACGTTAGTAGTATTAACTGTTCAAGGAGGCAGGAAAAATCACTTCACTACACTATGCCAAAATTATGCTGAACAAGAGGGACTTGCCGACTGTTGGGTCTGTGCAGAGGTGCCACACCATGGCGAATCAGGGATCCCCACCTCGGTAATATCGCTCACCAAAAGAAAACTGTACGATGTATAACAATTTGACTCGGGCCCAAATGATACAAAGTAGAGATCTGACAGGGGTAAATATAACTTTGCAGGATGGTTCCCTAGACCAGCCCCGAAAAGTCTATGTGCTATCGATGGCCTTAGGGTTTCCCCACCGAAAGGAGCAGTAAATACCACCTGTTTCTGTAATCAGAATGACGCCACACCCTTCCAATTAGGAAAATCATCTTGTGTCTCCACCAGCCAAGCCACTGCCACGACCATTCCCCGAATATTAAACCGAACATATTGGGTATGCGGCCTGAAGGCCTATCCAGTTATTCCCGGGAAAAATACATTCACGTGACCAAATGTATAGGCTTGCATGCATGTTATGATGTTGATGAAACGCTGCCTCAAAGCCAGAAAGGCTGGAGTGGCTGCTGTTACCTCGCTTATATAGTCCCTCACCTCCGATTAGAAAAAACATGAGCACAACCTGAGAAAGAGGGGGGGGGGGGAGGGGGGGATAAGACGTAAGGCCCGAGAGGTCTCTGAAGGAGACCGTCTGTTGTGGACACTATTCCCAAACTACGGCGCTGCAGGGTTAGAAATACAGAAACTGGCGGCTGCCCTTGAAAAATTAATTAATGAAACCGTCGATGCAATGGGAAAAACTCAGTCCCAAATATAGGCTATAACCACCGAAATGTTTGCCACAAGACTAACAGCTTTACAGAATCGAATGGCTTTAGACTATCTCTTGGCCGAAAAAGGGGGAACCTGTGCTCTGATTGGTAAAGAATGCTGCACTTTCATCCCAGACACCTCTTCCATAGTGGAAGAAAAGGAAGAAAAAGATAAAAATTGCGGATGAACTTCGAAAAGATGAGGGATGGGGATGGGGTGACTGGGGACTGACTGGTTGGGGAAAATGGTTAGTTAATTTAGGCATTTATGTATTACTAATAATAGTAGGTCTATTGATAGGGTTGAATGTGTTAAAGTGGATAATGACTAAGCTGGTAATGTCTTTGGGAGGACAACAATCAATAATGGTCATGACAATAGCACAAGCACAAGAAAGAGAGAGTAGCAGATTATTCCTAGAGTTTGAAAAAAAAAGACAGACTTAGAAGGGCAGAAATGACCAGATTGTGAACTTCTGCACCATAAGGTGAAAAGAGGGCAGAAAATAAAATTGCAAAAACAACAAATGGTAAAAAAAATGGGGGAGTTGTAAGAAATGGGGATATTTCTATATTTCAAATATTTTCTATATTTGCAGATATAGAAAAGCAAGAGTCTGTATGTGCAGAAAAGGGTGCAGGGAAAAATATCAGCTAGGCAAGCATTAGGGAAATGTATCTTTATCTTAAATGTATAATTGTGGATAATTGAATACTAACTTTAGTGCAGAATTATTAAAGCAAATAATTTCTTTCATCATAATGTTTTAAATAATTTAGTCTCAGTAAAATAGCTGAGAAAGCTGAAACGCATAAACTAGGCAAGAAAAAATACATAGTCAAAACGTATGTTCAAGAATGGAATGTACCTAGGAACAATGGAAGATGTTACAAGCAAAGTAAAAGAACATCAAGATACAAGTTTAGCCTTATGTCAGCCCTAACAGAGGGAAAGGTTGCCAAATTGGAGAAAAGGGGGCAATAAGGGCGGAGCGCAGCTGGGTCATGGTAGAATACAATAAGAAAGATTGAGTCCGGAGAGATGACCTCACGCAGCTCAAAAGTATAACTGTGCACTAGTTTGAATGTTCATTGTTCATTTGCTTCTGCATTTGAAGCCCTTTCTTGCAAGATCGTAGAATAAATTGTCTTATTTCCAGTTTTGGTGGTCTCGTCTAAATTAATTAAAATGTATTTCTAACAGTATTCAGCTCTAGGACTGACACAGGGATGCCTGTGATTAAACCAAACTGTTAGGCACTTTTCTAAGGCAGGAGTTGTTGTTGTGTTCAGCAACAAACAGTACTCTCACCATACATACAGAGAGAGTTACAGAGTCACTGAGAGAGTCAGAGAGGGACAGAGGGCCAGAGAGAGACACAGACATACAGAGGGACATAGAGTTATAAAGAAACACACTGAGAGGAGAGTTAGAGAGAAACACAAGATCACAGAGTCATCGATATTAATCAGCATAAGAATTAAAGCAAGTCATGGACAATCAAACAGTTACAGAGAGAGATAGATGCACAGAGACAGGGAGACGGCGAGAGACCTCGCGGTTTATACAAGGTGCCTCACTGGAGGGGGGGAATCTCTCCTGTCCCCCTCCACCCCCCAATAACCACCATCCTGACCCTCGGGAACGGGACATGTTGACACAGTCCGCTCTCCCTCGGCGCTTTTCCTTCCCGCGTGGCCCCGGCGCCATTTTAGCTTCAGGCCCCGCGCGAGATGGCGGTTAACGGCCGCCTCGTGCTCCAAGAGACCGTTAGCAGCTGCTTCACGGGAAAGGCTCTTTAAAGGGACAACCCTTTCAGGAGAGAGAAACAACAGGGCCGGCTCCGGGACTCGCCAAACTCAATAATAATGACAAATACACACACAGACAGAGAGCTGGGAGTGAACAAGAAATTGTGCGGCGGCACATCAAGACCAAAGGCCACTCTCCCGAAGGACGGCTGCCCCGGACTCGAAACGTTGACTCCGCTTTCTCTCTGTCTGTCTCTGGACAGATGCTGCCAGGCCTGACGCACAAACAAGGCCCTCGGGGGTGAGCCCGAGTGCAGGATCCTGTTAAGGTTCGGTT
>NW_025211045.1:12142-21453 GCF_004010195.1 Chiloscyllium plagiosum
GTGACGTAAGCGAAGCAGGGAACAGACAAAGGGAAAAAGGAAAAATATGGGGAAAAAAACAGTATAAATTGCAAGGGTTTTTTGGGATATACTGTGCATTTTGTCATTGCCTTACCTGGCAATTAGGTGTGCAAATAAAACGACGCTGCTGTTCAGAAATTTGGTCTCGGACTGAAATTATTAAAGTGAGTGAGCTTTTGTTTCTCACAATGCTATCGTCTGGGGAGTGTTTCCGAACAAACAGACTTATGGGGTGTAAGAAGACAGTTCCTTAAATGTGGCATTGCAGCTTGACACTGTAGTGAAGTTAGCGTTTGGCATGCTTCCCTTCACTGGTCAGAGCACTGACGACAGGAGTTGGGGCATCATGTTACAGCTGTACAGGATGTTGGTGAGACCATTTTTAGAATACTGTGTACAGTCTTGGTCAACCTGCTGTAGAAAGGATGTCGTTAAGCTCGAAAGGTTATAGAAAAGATTTACAAAGATGTTACCAAGGTTGCAGAGTTTGAGTTATAAGCAGAAGCTTCATTAGCTGGGAGCGTTTCTCCCCTGGAGCGTTGGAGGCTGAGGGTGACCTTACAGGGGTTATAAAATCATGAGGGGAACAGAAAAGGAAAATAGGTATTGTCTTTTCCCCAATGTAGGGGTGTCCAAAACTAGTGGGCATAGGTTTAAGGTGAGAGGGAAAAGGTTAAAAAGGGACCTGAGAGGCAAATTTATCACACAGAAGGCGTGAGTATATGGAATGAGCTGCCAGAGGAAGTTGTAGAGGCAGGTATAATTACATGTAAGAGACATTTGTAAAGGTACATGGATAAGAAAGGTGCGTCAAATGCAGATAAATGGGATTAGTTGAGTTTGGGCAACCTTTTCAGCATGGGCATGTTGGCCTGAAAGGCCTGGTTCCGTGCTGCATGACTCTATGAAAATGGATGAGAATAACAAACTTTGCCTGAAAGACAATCAGAATGTACAGGAGGAGCTGTGAATATGTGGGGTCATTATACAGACCAATTTGTCTTGGCAAAGCACGTGATTGGAACAAGTCACTCTGCGAAGGCGGGAAGAGGATGCAATTCCGAAATGTCGTTGAACTATTCGACTTGCTCAGCCAGAAGACAGTGAAGAGTTTGCAAAGGGGAATCACGTGCAGAGCAGAGCAGGTAAGGAGGTCAGATTTCATTCCCTTAAAGACCATCACAGACAGGAACAGGAGAAGACCATTCGGCCCCTCGAGCCTGCTCATCCATTCAATAGCATTGTGGCTGATGCCCCATTCCTCACACTCACTTTCCTGCACTTAACATGTAACCCTCAATTCCCTGACTGATCAAGAATCTATCTATCCCACCTTAAAACTACTCCCAGTCCCCACACACAGCTCTCTGTGGCAAGGAGTTCCAACGACATGCAGCCCTCAGAGAAAAAACTCCTTCTCACCTCTATCTTCAATTTTGAACCAGAAGATTGTTTGTTCCTGACACCAGTCATCAACTCCAGATCTGTTTTTGTTTAAAATTGTATTCCAAATCCACCACCTGCCACAGCAAGATTCAAATTCACATCTGCAAGGCATACCCTGGGGAGCTGAAAACATAGGATTTTGCCTTCCCATTATTTCAGAAACTGAAAGTGAATCTCATCAAAATTGAGACCAGAACAAATTGCCCCACATCATTGAGCTAAACATTGATGTCGACAGAATCCATACAGTGTGGAAAGAGACCATTCAGCCCATCCAGTCTGTACCAAGCCAGTGAAGAGGATCCTACCCAGTCCTGACCCTACCCCCCGTAACCCTGCATTAACCACAGCTAATCCCCCCTAACCTGCACACAATAGTATCCTACAGTGTGGAAGCAGGTCTTTTGGCCCATCGGCTCCATATATTGACCCTCTGAATAGCAACCAACGCAAACCCACCACCTCTCCAAACCCTGTAACACTGCATTCCCCATGACTAATCCTCCTAGCGTGCATAACTGTCACACTATGGGCAACTTAGTAAGGCCAATGCATCTGAACTGATCATCTTTGGACTGTGGGAGGAAACCGGAGCACCCGGAGAAAACCCATGTAGAGAAGGGGAGAATGTGCAGACTCCCAATAAACAGTTAACCAGGGCTGGAATTGTTCCTGGGTCCCTGGCGCTGTGAGGCAGCAGTGCTAACCACTGTGCCAAAATGTGATTTTTGCCACTGGCCATGCCGGGGTTGGTTAGCTCAGTTGATTCTGTAGTAGGCTTACAATGTACAGTCACATTGACTGCATGAGTTCAATTGCTGCTCTGGTTGAGATTGCTGTGAGTGATCATTCGCTGCGTGGTGTCCCTCAGGTTAAACCATGAAACAGTTGTTTGCTTTTTCTCCCCCACACCCCTTTCTCCCTCTCTCTAATGAGACAATAGTGACTTTACATTAACCGTCTGCTAAAAACATAACTCTGCTGATTTAAAAATTAACTGCCCTCTTTTTCACTGCAAAATAACGTGTATGTTTCCTCCCTGATGCACTATTGGAATGAGCTGTAAATAAAAGAAAAGACACTTTACCAACGGTACATATCTGAATGAAGTGGGAGAGGGTGCACAGGGAGAATTACCAGCATATTGCCTTGGGGCTGGACAGTTTCAGTGATTGAGAGAGGTTGGACAGATTGGGGTTGTTGTCCTTATACCAGTGTAGATTGAAAGAGAGGGATGTATAACATGATGAGGGATGAAGACAGGGGAAGCAGGAAGAAACTTTCCCCGCTTGACAGAGATGGGGCAGGGGTATTGATTGAAGGTAAGGGCCAGGAGGTTTTGAAGGGATGTGAGGAAAATCTTGTTCACCCAGAGGGTGGTGTGCAATCTCGAAGTCACTGCCTGTAAGGATGGGAGATACAGAAACTCTCATCACATTGAAGGAGGATTTAAATGTGCACTCGTGACGCCAAGGCTATGCAGCCAAGTGCTGGGGAAATGGGATCAGAGAATATCGAGGTGGTTGTTTCTGACCAGCAAAGATTCGGGCCATTTTCTGGGCTGCAGACTTCTCAGAAATTATTACTAATTCACTTTGAGATGTGTAAACTACATCCAAGCTACTATCTAGCATGTCTTTGTACATTTCATGTTCAGAGATGAGGTGTTTGTCGTCGAAAGAGAGATTCAGCAGTTAAGGCCAATTAAGCTCTGGAGTTTAAAGGAATAACGGAGATCCAACTGAGGGATATAGGGTGGTAAAGGAGGTGGGATTGACAAAGGAGACAGAGAGGATGTTTCCTCAGGTGTGACAATTTAGAACGAGAGAGTCATTGTTTCAGGAGAAGTGGGTGGAACAGATTGAAACAAGAGATGTTGAGAAATGGCTTCTCTCCAAGGCAGAGGGGGTGGGAATCTCTGGGAATTCACTTCCCAGTATGTGGGTGCATTGCGGGTCACTGAATAAATTAAAGGAGGGGGAGACAGCTTTGTTAATCAGTGAGGGGTTAAAGGGAGCGGGGGCAGGAAACTCAGTGAAGCTGGGATGAGATCAGCCGCAGCTGTATAGAATGGGAGAAACGGGGTCCCGAGGGCTCCTAGCCCATATGTTGTGTTGATTGCCCAGCTGTCTGAACACTTTTTAGTTTGGCTGGTTTATAGTATATGCTCAGAAAGCTCTGAATCTGAGGGCCTAAGCTGTGTGATGCATCACAGTCTATTAGTCTCTTAGTCACCAAGACCATAAAATATAGCAGGCATTCGGCCCATCAAGTCTGCTCCGCCATTCTGTCATGGCTGATATGTTTGTTAACCCCATTCGCCTGCCTTCTCTCTGTCACAGATGATCCTCCTACTGATCAAGAACCTATCTCTGTCTTGAAGACATAATGACAGCCGTCTGCAGTAATGAGTTCCACAGATTCCCCACTGTCTGGCTGAAGAAATTCCTCCTCATCTCCTTTCTAAAGGGAGTTCCCTTCACTCTGAGTCTGTGCCTTCGGGTCTTAGTCTCTCCTATTCGTGGAAACATCTTCTCTATGTCCACTCTATCCGGGCCTCTCAGTTTCAACCAGATTCATCGTCACCCTTCTAAATGAGTCCAGACTCATATTCCTCAACCACTCCTCATATGACAAGCTCTTCATCCCTGGGATTTTTCTTGTAAATCTTCTGCACCCCTTCCTCAATACTACTTTTCCTTCCATCTATCGTTGTGTCATCAAAGAAACACTCAGAGCAATGAAATGAAATTCCGAGTTCAGTCATACCCATCCTCAGATATGTGGAATGCCGTTGATTTTCTGCCGTTGAGTAATAATTCTCAAAGAACCCCCCTTGTTCGAGAATCTCTAGGTTTTAAACAAAATGAATAGTTGCCATCCTGTATCCCTGTGTTCTTCACTGAAGAGTACATGGCTCCAGCACAGTTCAAAACTAAAGGGTCAAGAGAAAAGATGGAAAGTTGTTTTCAATAGCAGTCAGACAGTCCCCAGGTGACAAATGATATCTGTCCCTGCTGAGTTTCTCCAACAATTTATGTATTTCTTTTCATTTCTGACATTCATTGCCTGAAGGAAGCTAATGGAATGCTGGCCTTTATATCGAGAGGACAGGAGTATAGGGATGCAGAAGGGATGCTGCAGTTATACAAACCCTGGTGAGATGCCACTTGGAGCAGATCTGGGCACCACATCCGAGGAAGGATAGATTGGCCTGGGAGTACAGCGTGAGTTTACAAGATTGATACCTGGGCTTCAGGGGTTAGGTTATGAGGAGAGATTACCCAAATTAAGCCTGTTCTCTCCAGAATTAATGGGTTAGGGATGATCTGATTGAAGATATTAACAGGAGAAGACAGGGTATAGAAATTGAAAGCGTTTCCACTGGTTGGGGATCCTTGAACTAGGGAGGGCACAGCTGGAGAATTAGGAGCCGACAACAGCCCTCCTCACTATCCACAACTCCACCAATCTTCGTATCATCTGCAAATTTACTGACCCACCCTTCGACTCCCTCTTCCAAGTCATTAATAAAAATTATAAACAGCAGAGGACCCAGAACTGATCCCTGCAGAACTCTACTTGTAATTGGTCCCCAGGCTGAATATTTACCATCTACCACCACTCTCTGACTTCGACCGGTTAGCCAGTTCTCTATCCAACTGGCCAAATTTCCCATTATCCCATGCCTCCTGACTTTCTGCATAAGCCTACCATGGGGAACCTTACTAAATGCCTTACTAAAATCCATGTACACTACATCCACTGCTCTACCCTCATCCACATGCTTGGTCACCTCCTCAAAGAATTCAATAAGACTTGTAAGGCAAGACCTACCCTTCACAAATCCGTGCTGACTGTCCCTAATCAAGCGGTGTCTTTCCAGATACTCATAAATCCTATCCCTCAGTACCCTTTCCATTACTTTGCCGGCCACCGAAGTAAGACTAACTGGCCTGTAATTCCAGGGGTTATCCATATTCCCTTTTTTGAACAGGGGCACAACATTCGCCACTCTCCAGTCCCCTGGTACCACCCCTGTTGACAGTGAAGACGAAAAGATCATTGCCAATGGCTCTGCAATTTCCTCTCTTGCTTCCCACATAATCCTAGGATATATCCCGTCAGGCCCGGGGGACTTGTCTATCCTCAAGTTATTCAAAATGTCCAACACATCTTCCTTCCTAACAAGTATCTCCTCTAGCTTACCAGTCCATTTCACTCTCTCCTCTTCAACAATACGGTCCCTCTCGTTTGTAAATGCTGAAGGAATGTACTCGTTCAAGACCTCACTTATCTCTTCCGACTCAATACACAGTCTCCCACTACTGTCCTTGATCGGACCTACCCTTGTTCTCGTCATTCTCATGTTTCTCACATACGAATAAAATGCCTTGGGGGTTATCCTTGATCCTGTCCGTCAAAGATTTTTCATGCCCTCTCTTAGCTCTCCTAATCCCTTTCTTCAGCTCCCTTCTGGCAATCCTGTATCCCTGCAATGCTCTGTCTGAACCTTGTTTCCTCAACCTTATGTAAGCCCCCTTCATCCTCTTTACAAGACATTCAACCTCCCTCGTCAACCAAGGTTCCCTCACACGACCATCTCTTTCCTGCCTGACAGGTACATACAAATCAAGGACACATCGTCTCTGTTCCTTGAAAAAGTTCCACATTTCCACGACATCCTTCCCTGACAGTCTGGATCCCATCCCCCTGCCAAATTAGTTTAAACCCCCCCGAAGAGTGCTAGCAAACCTACCTCCCAGGATATTGGTGCCCTTCTGATTCAGGTGCGACCCATCCTGCTTGTACAGTTCCCACCTTCCCCAGAATGCTGTCCAATTGTCCAAATACCTGAAGCCCTCCCTCCTACACCATCCTTGCAGCCACATGTTCAACTGCACTCTCTCCCTATTCCTTGCCTCACTGTCACGTGGCACCGGCAACAACCCAGAGATGGCGACTCTGTCCGTCCTAGCTTTTAGCTTCCAGCCTAACTCCCTGAGCTCCTGAATGACCTCCCCACCCCTCTTCCTACCTATGTCGTTGGTGCCAACGTGCACCACGACTTCTAGCTGCCCACCCTGCCCCTTAAGGATTCTGAAGACACGGTCCGAGACATCTCGGACCCTGGTAGCCAGGAGGCAACAAACCATCCGAGATTCTCGCCCATGTCCACAGAACCGCCTGTCCATCCCTCTAACTAAAGAGTCTCCTATAAGCCGTCCCCCCAACAGTATCCAAAGCGGTATACTTATTGTTGAGGGGAACGACCACAGGGGATCCCTGCACTGCCTGCTTCCTCCCCTTCCCACCCCTAACTGTTTCCCAGCTACCTCTGTTCTCTGGCGTCACTATGTCCCTGTAGCTTCTATCTACAAACCCCCAAACACCCTTCCAACGCTTCCAGAGATTTGTTTTTGTTGATCTTCCCAATCAGACGAATACCAGCATGAACGCTGACCAATACGTGATGATGTAGGATCAGCAGCTCACAGATTCACATTCACCATTCAATAGACTTGAGCCAATCTCTGCATATTCAAAATTTCTTGCAGGTCTGTCCTCATTCATGTCCTCCCTTGGAATGAAATATTTCCGTTCCAATCCCGCTTGTGACAACAATTTGCTGCTGTTCGCGTGCAAAAATCCCTGGCAACAAGGTCACTGAGCCAAGGTCCCAAGGAATAACCTCCTGGAATTGTCCGGAATCTGGTTCAGAACTGCTATGTTCATAGAATCATAAACTTTTACTGTACGGAAGGAGACCACTCGTGTCTGTACCAGCTCCTGAAAGAGCTACCCAGCTAGTCCCACCCTCCAGCCCTATCTCCGTAGCCCTCTAACATCATCCCTTTCAAATTTATATCCAGCTCTCTTTTCAAACATCCTATGGAATCTGCCTCCCGAGCAGCACATTCCAAACTCGACAACCCAATAAGTTTCTCCTCATCTCACTCTCTCACTGACAATCTTGAAATTCTTTCCAGCCAGTTACTAATAAACCAATGAGTGGGAAACAATAACTTGCTTTCCTGTCTGAATTCTTCAAATTTTTAACACCTCAATAAGGTCACCACTTCATCTTCTCTGCTCGAAAGAGAATAAGCTCAACCTCCTGAACCTTTCCCTGTATCTAAAATCCCTCATTATTGGTATCATTCTCATACAGCTCCTTCACACTGTCTGCAGGGTCTGAACAGCCTTCCTTTAAATAAAGTGTCCAGAACAGAACAGAACAAAACCCAGCCTGGGTAATAGAGTGCCAACTCCCTTTGTCAAATGTATTTCTAAATTCAGCTTCTGTTGCCTGTGAAGGTCAGGTATTATACACTTACAAATGAATATCCAACAGATCAAAGGTTTATCTCCAATATGATCTATTATTCTCCATTCAATACTTGTGCTGTCACCGGAATTAATTTCTTTTCTGCCCTCTGCTTTGTGTTGGGTTAGCTCATTTGGCTGGTTTGAAATGTGGAGAAAGATTGGCAGCATGGGTTTGAATCCCTCACTGGCTGAGGTTACCATGAAGAACTCTCCTTCTCCATCTCTTCTCCTTGTGAGAGGCATGGTAACCCTCAGGTTAAACCACCACCTATCAGTCATCACTCTCTCCTGTCTCGCGCTCTCTCTCTCTCTGACACTCCAGCTGAGGTCCACCAGTGTCTTGTACAACTTCAACATCACCTCCTTGTTCTCATTCTCTATGTCCCTATTAATAAAGCTGAGGATGCTATGTGTTTCATTAACTGCTCTCCCCCTGTTATGCCACCTTCACTGATCTGTGGACATATACCCCCAGGCTCCCTGTGCTCCTGCACCCGCTTTAGTTTTTTTACCCCCCCCCCCCCCATGTATCGTCTTTCCGTTTCTTTCAACCACTGTCATTCGCCAAATTTGTGTTGAATCATTTTTGTCTTTATTTTCGAATGTTCATGAATTAAAACCTATTTTATTAAACCAAACTTTATTTTCTCCATTCTAATTGTTTTGCTACTAACTAACAATATAACTCCACAAGAACATATAGTCTAGGATCAGGTTGAGTCCATTTAGCCCCTCAGGAACCTGCACCGCTATTCCATATGATCGCAGCTGATCCCATCTCAACCTCAACTCCACTTTCCTGCAAACACTCCCTTTGACCCATCACTCATTAACAATCTGTCTGTCTCCTCCTCCAATTTATGCAGTGTCCTGTGGGGTGAGGGGAGTTACCCCACCGATTTACAACCCCTTCTTCATTTGAAAGAATTCATTCCTCCTTATCTTGTTTTCAATCTGCCCAGCCCCTTATCCTGACCCGATAACCTCTCGTTCTAGATCCTCCCACAGGAGCAAACATCCTCTCTTCATCTCCTTTGTCAGTACCCCCTTTAGCATCTTACAGCTCTCAGTTAGCTTTCCTCTCTTCCAAACTCCAGAGAAACTGCTCAATCTCTCATCTAAGGCAAACCCTTCATCGCTGGAAATGATTGGGTGAATCTCTTCTGAACTGCATCTGTCCTCAAGTAAAGAGGTAAATATTGTGCCAGCCTGTTCTCATAAGACTGATCTTTCATCTTGGCAATCAATTCAGTGATCTCCTTTGAACTCCCTCCAACTCAACTACATCCATCGTCAAGGATTACGATCAAAACTGTCCGCAGTACTCGACAGCTCTCCATCCACACGTCCCGAACATCCGCGAGGATGATCAGTGGTGGCACGGTGGCTCAGTGGTTAGTACTGCTGCCTCACATCACCAGGATCGCAGGTTCAATTCCCACCTCGGGAGACTATCTGTGTGCAGTTTCCACATTCTCCCCGTGGCTGCGTGGGTTTCCTCCCACAGTCCAAAG
>NW_025211046.1:0-1003 GCF_004010195.1 Chiloscyllium plagiosum
GAAACTGGAAAATCAATCAGTAGATACAGGTTGGGGGGAGACAGTGATAGGTCAGAGCAGATTGTAGAAACAATAGGTGTGGGAAGGAAGATGGACAGGGAGGTCAGTTCAAGAGGGCGGTGCCGAGTTGGAGGTTTTGACCTGCGATGGGGGGAGGGGAGGGCAGATGAAGAAACTGGAGAAGTTAATGTTGATGCAGGGTTGTTGGATGGTCCCAAAGAGATGGTTGAGGTGGTCTTCCTCCACTCATCGTGCAACTTGTATTTGATGGTGGAGGAGGCCCACGACTTGCTTGCCCTGACAGAATGGGAGCGGAAGATGAAATAATCGACAACAGTACGGTGGACTGCTTGGTGCGTGTTTTCCAGAGATATCCTCTGCAAAGCTCTGTATAATAGCATCCTGTCTCCCCAAAGTCAAGGAGACCACGACGAGAACAACGGACACAGTAGAACACATGTTGGCATATGCGGTAAACTCTGACGGATGTGGAAGGTACCTATGGGGCGATGCACAGAGATGAGGGAGGTGGTGAGGGTGCAGGCTTTTCCACCTCTTGCCGTGGTAAAGGAAGCCCAGCTTTCAGCTTTCTGTTCTCCAGGATCTGACCCAATTTTCCAATCTATCTTCACAACTGACATTGAACATACACTACACCATTCACTTCAACCTGTTCAGCGCTGTCGCTTCACTTCCCCACTTACTGAAGTTTCACGTGCAGAACTAACAATAATGCAGCTGAAAGATTCATTTCGAGTCGGATTGACACCGCGAACAATCCGAAACAAATGTTTCAACTTTCAAAGTGCTTCCCTTTGTCGCATTTACTGCAATGCTCGATCTTGCCCATCCTGACTTCAGGCTGTCCGACGTCATTTAGAGAATCTACTTTTTGAGATTATCGAGCGAACATTTTTCCGGAAGTGCAGACAGGACACATCGATCCTTCCGGAATTTGAACGGTATATCTAAACCACTGAAAACTCGAAAGAAAAATACATCC
>NW_025211046.1:2032-9676 GCF_004010195.1 Chiloscyllium plagiosum
AAGGAAATAAAATAAGTAGCCAAGTTGCAGTTTTGAGACTCTTTAGAAACTCCTTGTGAAGCGGTTGCAAGGCAAAATGAAGAATGAACTGTCGGATTGATCAGGGATTTCCGAGGCACTTTCCCCTTCTTAAACCTCGAGGACATTAATTCATCCGAGGCATTGAACGGACTAACATGACAGGTGCTCCACTTTTTTTTTATTGGTGATGCTGGGAGTAAAATAAATTCCGGTCTCCCTGGCGAGGAATCGAAACCCGACCAAAGTGGTGTAAGCACTGAATCCTGCCCATTACATACTGCCCAGCAAATATGACTTGAAGAATCAAGCACATGGCTGGAATGACAACTCTCAAGCCCTTTGTAAGCGCTCTTGTCAGAAACAACAACTTGATTATCCTCATCAGACTTTCCATTACTAGGCCTTGTATGGCTCAGCATCACAAAATCACACCGAAATACCGGTGAAGGTTATGCGGGTGTTTGCTTCTCTGACCCTTCCACAGAGTGAGATCCAGATTGAAATACCCGTTGGCTGTTTATGTTTTACTGCATATCTCTACAACTCTTTCCGCCTTTTACCTTAAATCTATCTCCCGTGGTGATCGATAAAAATTAAACATTTCTTTCAGTCTACCCCACGCATGCCCCTCATTATTTTATATCTCAACCATGCCTTTGCAAAATCTACTCTTCTGTAAGAAAAATAACCCCAGTCTGTCCATTCTCTCTTCACAACTCAAAATCTTCAATTAGCCAATATCCTGTTGAATCTCTTCTGCACCGTTCCCAGTGCTACATTATCCCTGATTTAATGTGAATTGCAGAACTGCACACAATATTCAGACAACAGCGGAATGAACAAATGGAATAAATGAGGCAGAAAGCTACACAAAATGTTCTTTTGCAATAAATTCTCTTTTGCTCAATACTGCGCTGCATCATCTTCCTGAGCCTGATGCGCCAATAATTTCTGCTCTACGTCAGTAAATGCTGCTATATGATGATTAATCTCACAACCGAGGAAGCTGAATGTATCGACTGGTTTGAAGGTCCCGATGCTGGTTAGAGGCACGTTCACCCAGCTACAGCACCCCAGCAACACAGACTGCACGGTGTAATGTAAGTGTTAGATTGTGGAAAGCATCAGTGAAATCGCAGGAGCAGCGTAAAGGTTGGTTAGTGATTGTTGAGGGAGAGAAATCTCCGAGGAAGGATGGGTTTGAATCCTGATATCTGAAACTCTGAGATGGCAGAAAGCGGGTGTTTGAAGGCGAGAAATCATCGCCTCGAAGCGTATTTTCATTGCCTATGTTACTGATTCCTCCCCCCGTTTGCTAAGCACGGAGCAGCAGGAATTATTGCAATATTAAGCTGGGAGTTCCAACCTCACCTACAGCAGTTTTTACTGACATTGAGAAGGGATCATTGGGACATCAGGCATTACGTAGCATACAACGTGAAAGAAGTATTTTGCCATAACTCAGACTGGCGCTGAACTTGCGGTAGCCACAGGGCAAAGCACGTTTCCTGAGCCACATGTAAAACTGCCATTCAAAAGCAGTAAGGATAGTGACAGAGGATATATCAGTAACAGCTTAACAGGCACAACAGAAATAGTTGCCAAAGCAGTGTCTGAGATGTGAGTACTCAGGGTGGGGTGAATTTTTAACTTGGAGTTGTTGAATGCTGAGACTGATGGATTTCTACAAAACTTCAAAGGCTTAGGGGATACTGCAGGGTATTGTTGAAATGTATTTTCCAATAGGAATGTAGTTTAACATCGGTTTTCTTCTCCAATTTGCTCACAAAATCAAGTAAGCACTGCTGCGAAATATCATGTAATCCCAGTTCACAGGTCCAGAGTCAGAGAAACTGAGTGATACAGTCCCGAAGATCCAAGTGGAAATTGTGATGGGGAAAAACACGCACCTGTGGCAACAGTGAAGTAATCGATGAGGGCGAGGTCCATCTATGACGGTACAGAGGTGCGTGAAATACCGAGCCTGGAAGCTCTAACGTCACCTGGATCAGCTTCTATTGTTGTGGAGCAGGGAGCATTGTGAAACATGGCTGGGGGTTTGAGCCTCACGTGGAGCAATTTCTTTTGACATGGAGCAGCAGGGATTATTGTAATATCAGGGTGGGAGTTCCAACCTCACCTGCAGCAGTTTCTATTGACATTGAGAAGGGAACATTGGGACAACAGGCTGTGAGGTCCAACCGCACCGGGTGCAGCTCCTATTCACATAGAGCAGGGAGCATTTTGACATCTGGCTGAGGGAAAGGATGCTAAGCTCTTTTAATCTGAAGTGAAATAGATCTTAACAGTGTACATCTTTGAAGATTGAGGGAATATGTTTCCCAAGGTATTTGTATCTGCTGGAAAGAGAAATACTACCAAGTTTCAACTCGTGGAAGTGTTCAATGGTTGTCACTGCACCCTACCAGAGGCATAGATCGGGTTTCATTCCAGCACCGAACGATTGTCTCTGTGAAGTTTGAACATACTCGTCGAATATGTGTGGGTTTCCTTCTGGTTCTATGATTTTCTCTCTCTATTCAAATATTGTCAGTTGTATTGGCCGTGTAAAAATTGCTGATACTGTTAGGTGTATTAGTCAGAGGACGTTGAGTCTTCTGGGTTACTCTTTGAACTGTGGGTGGGCACTTGTTAGGCCAAATGCCTGTTTCTACTCTGTAGGAAATCTAATCTGTGCAGAGAGAAACGGAGGCAATGTTTTCTCCCTGTGGCCTTTCTCATAAGGCAGACTGTGCACTGAGCTAAAGAAGTGAATTTTAGCTCGTTTCATATAAGTCAATTTCCTGCGAAAACTCACAGGTCGTTAAAGTACTCTAAAGCTCCGAAAATTAAGGGGAACATCCATTGTTGTGATTACACTCGAGTTTATCTTGAGTTAACGACGAAACGGAGGAAACTGGAGTTTAAATTTATCAGATCAGCAGTGACCCCATTGAATGTTTGAACTGACATAGAGTGAAATCAGGACAGATGCGTTTTCTTTGCGAAACTCGCTGCTTCAAAAAGTTGAGGACATTGGCGTGAAGCATTGACGGTGATTATCTTTGCTAGTTGTTTAACTTGTGAACATGAATGCTCTTGTTCATATCCGTGTTGACAACACTAATTTGCAGCATGCACGCCCAAAGTATGCTCGGGGCCAGTGGCGCGATGGGTAACGCGCCTGACTACGAATCAACAGCAAGGCTTGTAGGCTTTTGCCAAGCCGTTTCCAGTGGCGCAATGGCTAATGCGCCTATCTACAGTATTCGAAATTGCAGGTTCGAATACTGCTGGTCTCAGCAGCAAGGGCTTTCGGCTCTCACAAACTTATGAAGTGTTGTTGTGAAGCTGAGATAAGAATTCAATTCGAGATAGGCAAAAGCAAAATTCCTTTCCATAAATGTCCCTGAGGATATCCGATTCAATGACCCAGGGTCATCACAGAGGTGGAAGCTGGATTAGTCCCAAACGCTGCTCACGCACAACTTTCCAGTCCCAGCCATCCAATTGCTGTGGCTGCAGGGAATGGCAATGAAACGAAAAGAATACCCAATCTCAGGTTTTAAAATCTTCAGAAATTCACTGGGAAGCGGAATCTGAGGAGAATTATGGTTGACCTGACCGACGGAGCAGGGATTATCCAGGCATCTGCCCCTTCTGTCAGAGGCCAGTACATTGACTCTGATGTTCTCGGGGCGATTAATTGATCCGAGGCTTTGCAAGGAATCCTGTCACAGATGCTGTGCGTTTGTTGTTGCCGTTGTCAGGAACAATAAAGTTCTCATTCACTGGCAGGGAATCGAAGACGGGACGCAGTGATAAAAGTGTAAAATCCGAACCAATAGACCACCAAGGATGCCTGTTGAACGGGGATGTACTGTTTGGTCATCAGTCATCAATCACCTCTCTGTGCTCTTGTCAGAAACAACGGCTTGCCGATCCTCATCCCATTTTCCAGGACTATTTTTGCCTTTACATCAAATGTTGACATCTGAATACTTTTGTAGGTTATGTGGGTTCGTGCCCCTGCGAACCCTGACAGTGAGTTCCCGATTCAACAACCCGATCATCGATAAATGTTTTCGTTTTCCCTACTGCATGTCAGGATCAAAGTTCAGTCACGGTTTTGAGCGGCAATTGAGCTCGGACTGCGGCGCTGAAAGTGCTGAATCACAACGAATGCATCACAAGGGATGACAACAGACAACCGACACAGTTTTTGGCTTTATTTCACTGGAGATAAGTTTCTCTTCCAAAATGATTGAGTCCTCGAGGGTAATCAGCAAGTAAACAAACACATCATCCCATTTTATCAACCCTGGACTATAGCCTTATGTGCACTGACGTTCCCAAGTTTCATGTTAATGATGTTGTCTCCCTACCATTTTCAACTAAACGACACAAATAATGGGGTGAAGTTTGAGATGGGTCAATTTTGTGAACATTACCTTGAGGAATTGAACCTCATTTTGACCCACAGAGCGAAACATGAAAATCCATTCACCCGAGAGTGACAGATGTAAGGTGAGAGACGAACCCCAAAAAACAGGATTTCACCCACTTGACTTATATCATCCCATGTCAGACTTCAACACCAGACTCTGTTTACCGTAGTGAAGGAAGCAAACGGTCACTCCCTGTCCGTGCACATCCCACATTAATTCCATGTAACTCTGCAGTTTATGTGGCCTCGACTGGCTCTTCCTGCCTCACTAGAAAATTGCTTACGTCAGCATCTTACTATCCTTCCAAGTTGTCTTCCTCAAATTCCTGAAAAGACAAAGAGGAATAGGATATTTCATGTACATTTTTACTTTACAAGGCCAATGTTCTATCCACTGAGCTACAGAACCAATGCATTAACATGTGAGAGAGAACCTGCAAACTAATAGATGCACTGATAGCCTTTGTAACATGTAGGAAGTCAGTGTAACACAACCCAGACAGAGCCGAAGGGAGTATGTACGAAAAGATAGCAGGATGTAATTCTAAAACGCACAGTGTTGAGGGTGGTACAAACAGAGTTCTTCCATGGTAGTCGGTCATTAGGATTCAAGAATTCCAATGTCATGGTCTGTTAAGTGTTACCAATTATAGTAATTAATAGGAAATACTGACTGAACTTTAGAAGCAGAATTATGCGTGAAACATTCAGAATCATTTCCCTCCATGTCACAGATCCACATCCGTAATGTCAGCTGCTATTGCCAGACGTGCATTCGGCTCAAAACAAGAACAGAGGAGGCCATCGGAATAAGGAAGACTGATGGTGGTTTGTTAGAACCGATTATAGGCTACCTGGAGCCAGGATCAATGTGTGCTCCGAAGGTTAGTTTTCCTGTTTATCCTGGTGTCGTGACCACTCCGGAACAATCATCCAATTGACTCTTCTTTATGTGTTGACCTTTGCAGGTCTCACATCGGTTCAGTGCCCCAAGTGGATCCACACATTTTTAACTTGGCGAACTTTACTCAGATCATCTTTGCAGATTCATATTAACACAGCTATTTTTAGAAGCAGAAAGAGACCATTCAAGCCAAGTCTGTTCCACCATGAACTGAGCTCATGCCTGATTTGATAACTTTCTTCATTACTCTTCATAACTTTACAACTTTGTCTCTCTTCGACTTGAATATACTTAATGAGCTAGACCCGACAGCCTATGCTGTATAGAATTCCACCAAATACAGAACAATAGTGAGTAAACTTGCCAATAGGACATAACAGTCAGTCCCACTGGAGTGGGAGAATGGCGAAATCATGGTGAGAGAGAATGTACCAGTTAAATCTAAAGGAAAAGGAAGGAGTGGGTGTGGTTTCACCATTACACCATGGTTCTGCCATTCTCAGATTCCAATCACTTACCCGAACGATTAAGATCGTTACTCACACAGCAGGCCACCCCCTCTCACCACTGTTGCATAACCACTGACTGGATTAGTCCCAAACACTGCTCACGCACAACTTTCCAATCCCAGCCATCCAACTACTGTGGCTGCAGGGAATGACAATGAAACGAAACGAATACCCAATCTTATGATTTAATATGCTCAGAAATTCACTGGGAAGCAAAATCTGAGGAGAATTATGGCTGACCTGACCGACGGAGCAGGGATTATCCCCTTCTATCTGCCCCTTCTATCTGAGGCCAGTACATTGACTCTGATGTTCTCGGGGCGGTTAATTGATCCGAGGCTTTGCAAGAAATCCTGTCACAGATGCTGTGCGTTTGCTGTTGCCGTTGTCAGGAACAATAAAGTTCTCATTCACTGGCATGGAATTGAAGACGGGACGCGGTGGTAAAAGTGCATAATCCGAACCAATAGATCACCAAGCATGCCTGTAGAACGGGGTTGTACTGTTTGGTCATCAGCCATCAATCTCCTCTACGTGCTCTTGTCAGAATCAACGGCTTGCAGATCCTCATCCCATTTTCCAGCATTTCTTTTTGCCTTTACATCAAAAGTTCACATCTGAATACTTTTGTAGATTATGTGGGTTCCTGCCCCTGCGAACCCTGACAGTGAGTTCCCGATTCGCTGGTCTCTGATGGTTAATTTAATTCAGTGAATGGCTTTTAAACAGTTACCTGGCCTTGATAAGAGATGTAATTGTAGCTTGTTAATGTTGTCCACTTGCCAATGTTAGGAGAATAAGCGATTTAAATAACAGGTCATAAGTTTGACACCCCCTTGCATAATCTTCCATTGAATACCTGTTTTCGGAGCTGAACATTGACTTTTCATTCCACTGTCAGTGTAAACATATTCGAAGCGAGTTTATTTGCTGTTCTGAATATTAATGCCTTTGTTGCTGGTACAAAGTGACAATTAGGAGTGAATGAGAGACACGTTTGTTGATGTGGTTTAAAGTTGCCTGAGCGGGGGCACTTTAAATTTGACCGCTTCTGCTCATGTCCTGACACCAATAAGTGACTCAATCACAGAATTAGAATGGCCAAATGTTACATGAATCAAAAGAAACTGATCCATATCAACGAACAGATTGGATTCGTATCTAATTTGCCCCCCCGGATGTGAGAATGGGGTACATATGTGTGCGATCACATGCGATCAGGGCAGAGAACAGACAAAATTAGGGATTTCAAGGAATGGTGGAGATCTAGCCACCATTGTCAGAGAGGAGCTCACTACCTCACCTATGTCCCTGTCCAACTAACATTGAATCTCTGGAGGCAGGGAGCATTAATGAGAATTAGTACTATGTGAAAAATAAAAGTGTTCCCATGGAAAACGGGAATATATTAACAGACAGCGGTCATAGATTTTACTGTGAGACCTAAGAGGAGGAAAGTGAGAATGATAGTGATGGCGCTCACCCCCAAAATAATATGAGGTTACTCCGACCTCTCTATCAGTAACATCCACCATCCTTACCCTAACTGAAAGAAGGATGCCCTGGATAACGGTGAGAAATTTCCTTATATTTGAATCAATTCGCTGCTGAGGCAGGCTGGTCTTTGCAAACATCAAACAATCACAGAATTGATTTCAGGGAAAACATACAAATTTTGGAAGCAAGTGAATTTATGGCTGCGTAACTGACTCTTAATCTTTCCACCGTCTGTTCATTGGAACACCAACTCAGTTTCTATGTAC
>NW_025211046.1:10648-16756 GCF_004010195.1 Chiloscyllium plagiosum
GTCATGGCTGAAATGTTTAACTGCCGGAGACTGTTGTTTCAATGTGATTTCTCTCAACCTGCCAGTTTTCCCTTCGTTCCTGTTCTTCCGCTTGTACTCAACTGCATCTTGAATCCATCTCGAGAGCCATCTTGCTTTCTGCTTCACTTCATGCTGATTAGTTAACTCTAATAAATACTGGGATGATTTAAGGCAGTTTCTAATTTTCAATACTGTCCACAGTCCCTCTCCCTTGTAACTCGACGAGATTCAGCTCGGAATGTTTACACTGTGCTTGTTACTGCAGGAAACTATGCAGCCGACACTAACACAAAGTAATAAACAGTCTTATTTAGACTTTTAGGCCAACATTGTGTATTTCTGACATTCCCAGTGTTAGTAAGCCTCCAGTTCCAGCCAGTATGGCTCCAGGCCGTGGTTTGTGTCTGCACCAACACTTCACATAATACTGCACATGTCCGCTAAACAGGTGATTGACAGCGGCTCCTGTCCATTAAGAGTAGGGGGCGGAAAGATTAATCCACCAAACGCAGAGCGAACGAGGATGAGGCTAGTGCCAGCGTAGACAGGTGAGGGAGATATTAACTCGGTCCTTACTGTTAACAAACCAGACTGGAAATGAGCTACTTATCTCAAAGGTTGTCTCTTTCATGGGGCAGACGGGGGCGCCCAGGACAATCCGTGCACAAGGTAAGACGGAAACATTTTAGTAATCTCCAGGCAGAAGCGTGAAATCATGGAGAGCCTCGACGATTCTATACTAGTTCCCCCACCCCAAATGTCCCCAGCATTGATATATCGGAATAGCAGGCGGACATTTAGGCCATCAAGTCTGTCTTTCTCTTCGATATAATGATTGATGGTCATCATACTCAATGCCCTGCTCCAGCTTTCACAACAGCGAATTGGAACCACGACATTCATATTAATACAGGTTAATAAAAATGCCCAGTTGTGACCAGTCCACAAAAGCAGGACAAATCCAACCCTTAGTCCAGTCAATAAATGCTCAACCATCAGCACAGTGATGGCAGTGAGTGATAACTGTGCTTTCAGGTTGTACTCAGTCAACAATAAGCAGCTGTCTGTTACTGCGTGTTCCATCAGAGGCACTTAGCTTTTGTCCTCATAACATAAATAGTTCAAAATAGATAAAATACTGCACTCACAAGACAAGGTTAGACTGACTGCCCTTGAAATTAAGGGTGCGTCCGAATGACAAAGTCATTGAAGAGCTTTTGCAAAACTGGAGTCAGTTGGAATTCAAAGGAAACATTGTTACAACGAGGACGTGGAGTCCCTCGTTAATTAATAGCAAACATTCGGAAAACCTCTCCTCAAATCGTAATCTATTCCAACACTTAAAGAAAAACAGCTTTTTATTTCAATCTATTGCGAATATAAACAAATAATCAACAAACTAAATATTCTTTTCTTTAACTGAAAGCAATCTATTAACATGCTGTTTCAATAACACATTTGTTATACATTACATCAACTTCATCTCAAGTCGACACAGTTTGTATGTGCTCCGCTGTTTCCAACTTCTATCTGCTTATCTCAATTGTTTCAACTTCTTTCATTTTTACAGAGTACGTTTTGCAGAAAAAGGTACCTTTTGATAGAGAATGCTTTCTAATTTCTTAGAGAGGGAAGTGTTAGATGGGCAGGTAACTCTCCAGCAATAGCTCTTACTCTAGTTTTCAAAATATTGGTTTATATACACTCCAATGACTTGTATAAATTGATTAGATTCCAGATGCCAAAGCAAAACAAAAATTTAAAATTTATTAGTTTCTGGGACCCTGGATATAATTTAATGTAATTGTTTCAAGGGGAGTTGTTGTCGAAATAGCAAGAAAAAAAATAGGTTTTCACCGAGAAGTGTTACCTGTATCTATTTTGGAACAGCCCGTCCCCCAGCCTTTCCATTCAGGGAGCAAAGCATGCAGTCTTAATTTCCTTCAACATTCAGAAAATACACTATTTTAAAGAGAACATGCGTGCTTTCAACAATGTAACTCTTGGTGTAATCATCCAGCCCAAATGCTTGCAATTTCTGAATGTCAATCATCCCAAGCCCAGCACATCACTGCAGGGGTTTTGCAGGTTATTGTCTCAGTCCAAATCGTTCTGAGCTGTTTCAATGTCTATTGTTCAATCAAAAAATAAGCGTTGGCGATTTGACTCACCGAAACATGGAATCCCTGAGACGGGCCAATTTACCCAACAAGTTCACACCTGCCTTCCAAACACTATCCCGCCCAGAATAATCCGCCAACCTCCTTCAGTAACTCTGCATTTCCCATCGCTAAGTGTCTTACCAAGACTTCCTTGGATAATTTAGCCATTGCAAATCTTCCTAACCTGCACATCTTTGGGCAGTGGAATGGAAATAACACAAACATGGGGAGATTGTGCAAACTCCACACAAAATATCACCCAAGGCTGCAGTTGAAGCAAGGGCCCTGGCCCTGTGAGAAAACAGTGGTGACTATTGCGCCAAATGCCACACCTGACTGCATATTATTTAGCACCATTTGTGACTTCTCAGTCACACAAGTATTTCCTGTCTGGACAATGTGGAGAAAATCAGGCACTTCTCTGATGTTTGAAGAATTTATTTTGAATGAATTAGCTGCTGTAGAACAGGAGGAAACTGGAACACATTTAGTTTCTTCTAGAATATTAACTTCATCGGAAAGAAGACACAATGGGCATCAGTCAATCACCAATTAAGAAACAGTTAAATTCCTTGGTACAGCTCCACAGTAAGCTGAAATTGAAACCAAAACTTCTAGTTGAGACTTTGGCACACGATGAAGTACAGTAAAAACCAGGCACTTCCTTCACTTATGAACTTGCTTTTGTTTCAGTAGTTTGGATTTCACATCAAATCTATTCCCACACCAGTGCAGATGAACAGCCTCTCCACACAGTGAGGTGGCGGGTGCACAGTGAGTCTAATTAACCACTTGAATCCAGGCCCATTTTGAGAGCAACTGACGTTTCTCATTTGTGTCAACACGTTGATGGGTCAACAGATCCTCAGAGATTTTAAGGCGCTTCCCACTTTCAGAGCATTTAAAAAAAAATTCCTGTGTGGAAAGGCTGTTGTTCAAACAGTGTGGTGGATCAAGTGAATTCTATCCCACACTCGAAACAGACGAATGACCTCGACCTCGTCTGACTGCGTTTATGTTCTGACAAGGCAGTTTATCTGTTGAATCCCTGTCCACACGGACAAGACACAGTTTCTCCACGCTGTGAATGATGCTTTTCCCTTCCATGTTCCAAAGCGAATCATATTCAAGCAACAATCAATTGGACAACATCATCAGATGCTGAAATGATATTTGGTTTTAAGCCTTTGCACTGGAAATCTTCTTCTTCTAATGCCCGGGAAATTTATTGATAAAGGAAAAACAGAAGCATTTTGAAGTCCAGAAAAACAAAATACAATAAGATGCAAGAGCAGAAGTCAGCAATTCAACCCATACAGACTGCTCTCACTATTCAGTGAGATTACGGCTGATCTGGTAATCCACGGGTACAGTTTCCTGCAATATCAGCTATCCTTCGAATCCCTTGCTGATTAAAATCTGTTTGTCACAGGGTTCAAATGACTTTCTTGTCGGGACTTCAATAAGATGCAGACCAGGAAGACAAAGTGGAAATATGAAATTATCGAATCGGCCAGGGCTGAAGATAATCCGAAGAGGGTTGACAAGTACATATCTGGCAAGAGAACAATTCGAGAAATAGTACCATAAAGATTAAAGAGGTTTTCATTGCGTTTGAGCTCAGCAGATGGAAGAGCCATTAAACGAATTTTTCACGTCAGTTTTTACTGTAGAGAAAGCAAGACCGAATGCTCACTCTCCATGTATGAAGAGGACGATTCCTTTTCTTAAACTATTTGACCAATCATCAAAGAAATTGACACTCGGTGATATTTCTAGCGGCTGGATTGCATTCGACTCTGTGTTGCTTCATGCAACAAAGCGTTTACATTTTCCCAGGACTCGATTGTAATATAACGAGGAGAGACTGTGTAGGCTTTGACTTGTCGGACTGCAGCATCGGAGGTTGAAGGATAAATTTATAGAGATTCATAAAATCATGAGTGCTCTCGAGAAGGTGAACAGCAAAGGTCTTTTTCCCTTGGATACGGGAGTCCAGAACCCATAAGATTTACACGGAATGACAAGATGACCTTTTCACACAGAGGTATTGTTTCTATATGGAATCAACTGCTGGAGCAATGGAAGAAATTTCTCATCGCAAGGAAAGAAAGCTGTGCTGTGAAGAGAAGATGCAATTACACATGCCGTGCTTCCTGCCGTGGTTATGATGCAGCGCTTTCACCGCTGTGGTTTGGGTTCATTTCTTGGTCACGGTATCAGGAATTATTGTTCCTGATAAGGGCACAAACAAAAGTAGAGCATATTTGACAGGAATCGCATTTCAAACGCGTTCGCATGTGCCTTGCAATATTTTGCCGACAACTGAGTCGACTGTCAGTAAGGTGCATTATTCAGGTGCAAATGAAGAGAAAAAGGGTAAAGAATTGTTCTGTGAGGGTTAAATCCTGGAGGATTGGTGTGCATTTGTTGCATGTTTCTGAACTGTAGGCATTCTATGATCCCTTTCTGTGTTGCTTTAGCACATGTTCAGACTGGGGAAAAAAGTGAGGAAAAACACTTCCCAGTCAGGGATTGATCCATAGTGCGACAACCAACGGATTCATTTTTGACTGAACTAGCTCCCATTTTCCCTACATTGGTAATGGCAGTATCCAGCATTAGAGTGGGTTTTCATGTGTTGCATTGGACCCAGCATCCTTTCCAAACTGGAATATAAAGAGATAATAAACGACATGGATTACGATGACAGGAATGAAAAGACGTCAGGAAGAATGGACAGCGTTTACTTGGAAACAAGGAAATGGAAAGGAGGCCAACAATGTAGTGAGGGATAATGCCATTTGAAAAGACAAGGCGGGGTTTCATGGGTTGGTGGAAAAGACGAATAGATCATACGGCGTGACACCAGGTAAAACTGAGTTGTGTCCATAGAGAAGGTTTCCAGGCGATGTAAATTTGGTGAGTGTAAACAGAAGGGAAATTCCCTCATTCGGATGGATCTACGTCTATAGTTTAGACCTTCAAAACCAGCGATGAATGATAAAGAGAAGTTTGGAGCACGTTTTCTTTTTCCCTCTACAGCCATTGAACTCAAAAATGATTACTTTTTCGCAGAAAAAATTATTCAGAAGCCGATTCTAAAATATTTGGAAAGATGCGTGCAGACACACAAGGAGTGAATTTCACCGGGACAGGGAGTCTGGGCGGCCAGGATGGGTACGCGTTCGGTGCACACTCTCTAATTGGTTAACGTTAATTGGAAAGAAACCTCATAATACCTGCAACTGAGCACGACTAAGTGTAGAATGAGCTGATTGCGAGGAAAGGTTGAGCAGCTACGTGAACTTCTATAATTTGTAAAAGAACTGAGCTGTTTGTGTTAGATCAGCATTTAAGGGAAGCCGATTAGCTCAGTCCGCTGCATAACTGGTTCATGATATAAAGTGATGCCAACAGTGTGTGATTAATTGTCGCAATGTCTCAGCATACCCTCATGATCCTGATCTCCCAACTCAGCTAATATTTTCAACGATGGCGATAATCGAAGTGAAACTATACTATCGTGAGTTGGAACTGACCTGCCGTGTGTAATGCACCTTCTTTCTTTCATCTGTTGCATTGGAAAATTTGGCTGCATCACAGAGAAGGGAGTGAGTCCATTTGCTGCTCACTCATCTCCCCCAAAACTATACAGTGACAAGACACGAAACATATTCCTGTTTGAATTCTGTAATCTTCATAGCAGTACTTAAAAACATCTTTGTCATTTCGATTCCAGTTTTTCCGATATCAGTCAAAATGTCCAATGAGATAAATCCAGTACTTTGTGGATTATTTTAATGGCCTGTGCGAGTTTGCAGAAATATCAATAATATGAAACGAGCTAAATATCCTTTCCAGAATTTAACACAGCGCAGGCTCAGCGATATGAGAAACGCCATCGACTTCAAAAATCGCCTCT
>NW_025211046.1:17713-21458 GCF_004010195.1 Chiloscyllium plagiosum
ATTGAGAAGGGTTTAAACGAATTCAGCAGCGGAGTGCGAACCTGAATGTTAGCTGCAGTGTGCAGGAAGTTGTGAGTGGTGAGGTCATAAATAGGTTTTCGTGTTTGCGAGTGTATATTTGGAAGAACGAAGGTTATTTGAAGTGCGTCTACTTCACCGCCTGGAGCATCTGAGATAAAGCAGGTGTCATAGGTTAATAACTGGGACATCAATGTTGTAGCCATTTCGAGACATGAATGGAGCACTGAAAGGAATGGTTGTTCCTGGCATCTCAGTTTCGAGTTTTCAGTAAGAACAGGAAAGTTGTTACAGAGGGGGAGATATGACGTTATTCGTCCAAGACAGTACTATGGTAGCAGAAAGGATATTTGGTGTGGACTCTACTGAATCTGCTGAACTAGAATGGGCTGAGATTAAAGTCAGGAAAGTAGAGGTCACCACCAAAATGTTCTAGAGATATGGAGGAAAAGATTGCAAAGATGATTCTGGATAGGAACGAAAGTAACAAGGTAGTTGTAGTGGGGAACTTTAACTTTCCAAATATTATTGTTTGATTACCTCTGATTGGTCAGTCTTTGTCCATGTGTGCAGGAGAGTTTCGTGACGCAGCATGTAGACAGGCCAACAAGAATCGAAACTTCATTGGATTTGGTACTACGTAATGAAGCAAGTCAACTGTTCGATTTGGAGGTAGTGAGCACTTTGGTGAGAGTGACCACAGTTTTGTTTATTTCGTGGATAAATAAACATAGTGTTTACTATGCTTATTTAGTGATGGATAGGAATAGATACATATATCACAGAGCATGAGTTACCGATGGGAGAAAGGCCAGTATGATGCGATCAGGCAAGAGTTAGAATGCACCAGATGGGGAAAGCAACCGCAGGGGTTATGCACACCTGAAATATGGAGCTTGTTCAGGGAAGAGCTCCTTCATGTCCTTGATAAGTATGTGTGCGTCATGCAGGGAATATGAGGTCGAGACTCTGAGCCATTTTTATTGAAAATTTGAATTTCTTGTCAAGAGGGAGAAGGAGGTGTATGTAAGCATGAGATATGAAGGCTGAAATAGGGCACTTGAAAATTAAAAGCTGGCCAGGATGGTCCAAAAGAGAGAGCTACTTAGAGCGAAGGGGAGACATGAGAAGTCTTTAGCTGGCATAAAATACAGAGACGTGGGATTGACCGTGATTTAGCGGTTTAGACCTGTAATTGGCGAGCTGAAAGAACACAGAGTGTGGCAGTTGATGGGATATATTCATCCTGGAGTTCAGTTACTCATGGTGTACCACTAGGTTCCTTTTTGGATCCACTGCTGTTTGTCACTTTTATAAATGACCTGGGTTAGGGTCATGAATGATGAGTGAATTCGTTGAATACACTAAGCTCGATGGAATTATCAACAGTGCCAAAGTCTGCTGCAGATTACAGAGGGACATGGATAATCTGCAGATCTGAGCTCAGAGGTGGCAAATGGAGGTTAATATGGAACAGTGTGAGATGATTTACTTTGGAAGGAGCAACAAGAATAAAGAGTTCTGGGCTAATTGTAATATTCTTGGAAGTTTAGATGAGCAGAGAGGTCTCGGTGCCTATGTACATAAAATTATGAAAGTCAACATCGATTTGCTTGCAAGGAGCACAGTGTGATAGATTTTATTGGGAGAGGGATTAAGTTTCAGGGCCAAATGACCCCTCTGCAGCTTCAGAAATGTCTCTGCTGTTGCCAAACTTGTAGAGTTGCGTGCAGTTCTGATCGCCACATTATTGGATGGATGTGAATGCATTGGAAAGGGTACAGATGAGATTTCCTAGGATGTTGTCTTCTATGATGGGAAGATCTAACGAGGAAACGCTGAGGGACTTGAGGCTGTTTTTGATAGAGATGAGAAATTTGAGAGGTGAATTAATAGAGACATAAAAGATGATTAGAGGTTGACGTAAGGTGGACAGTGAAGGCATTTTTCTTCTAATGGTGATGGTTGGCACAAGGGCACATCGATGTAATTTGAGGGTGATAGATGTCGAGGTAGATTCCTTTCTCAGAGAGTAGTAAGGGTGCTGAACGTCTTACCTTCAACAGTCGTAGACTCACCAACCTTCAGGGCAATTAAATGATCATTGGATAAACTTACAGATTATAATGGTAAAATGCTGTTAAGATGGACTTCAGATTGGTATCATAGGTGTGTGCAACATTAGGGCCAACGGTACGTTTTTGCAGTGTAATATTCTTGGTTTGAACTGATCTTCAGCTTGAAGTTGCAATCATCTCTGGTCACTATCAGTAAAACAAAGACCTGGTGAGAATCGAATGCGCAACTTTGGCAGCTCATGTCCTGCCGTTCTGTCATGCAAGTATAGCAAACTAACTAATTGCACCACTGGACCTGTCATCTAATGATGACGAATGGCTCCTGAACTTACCACTGGGACCCTCAACCCAATAACTCATTTTTTTCCTGTGGATCTGACATGACACACAGTGCATATGAGGTTATACCGATCATGGATCATCGATTATGAAGCATCAGGTTCAGGAAAGTGATATAGAAAAATGTGGTGAAAATCGGCTTTCTTGAATACTGCGTACAAATACCATGGTTTCCTGCGTTGATCACAGGCAATGTGATGTCGCCACTCTACTGGGATTTTCCTTCTATCGGCTTCAATTCGTCAGAAAATTCGATTCACTGATATTTCACCAACGTCCTTTGGCATGTTCATATGACTTCGTCACACTTTCCAGTACCTGGTCGTTTTCCACGTGTGCATCGACCCACACTGCACACAACGTGAATAATGTTCAGCATACTGCATCCACGAGCACGTTGCATGGTTTGTATAAACAGTGAAGACTGAATAATGTTTTGTAAGGGCAAATTGAAATTCAGTTTAATTAGTAAAGTCGCAAGAGTACAGAGTAAGACTCAAAATATCAGAACTTCACGTTCATTACCTTGGCCAGAATTCCTGACCAGCAAAGGGGAAATCTGCCCTTCAATCCCCAGCATCCATGCAATTGCTTGCTCCACGTGTCCATTTGGAAACCTATGTGAAGGAACGTTCAGCCTGAAGGAGAACTTGTGAGAATCCTCCACTGTCTGATCTACATCTGAAACAAGAGCTGTCTATTCCAGCTAGGAGGGAAGCGAAATGGAGGTGAGACCAAAATATTACCTGGTGTTTAATTCATATTGTCCTTATTGTGATTGTTTAAAAACCCGGGCCAGAAATGGCACAGACACAAAGGAGCAGAAGGAGGCCATTCTGAACACCGATCCTGCCCAGCCATGTCATTCGATATCATCATGGCTGACACAACAATTTTAAGTCTTTTTCCAGCCTATCCACATCATCTTGTTGCCCAGTGGCTAACAGATATTTATCGATCTCTATCATAAATAGACATCGAAAATGCAAATCTGTGAGAGGAAACTGTTCCGTTTCGAGACAATGGGTTTCTGCACGAATATTGTTCGGTTTTCAGATGACAGCCGAGTCTGGTCTGACCACATTCCAAACAATAAACTAAAACTCGACTCTGAGGGAACTCGAACCCACAACCTTTGAATCGGCAACCTAAACAAAGGCATAGAAGTCCAACGCGCTTTCGATTGCGCCACATAGTCGCAGTAGCAAGGGCCTTTAAGCATGCAACTTTGTCTTTGACCCATTGCGTTCAGGACACCCACCTCGCGTCTGTCTGCTTTCGTCACACTTTCCAGTACCTGGTCCTTATCC
>NW_025211047.1:0-3793 GCF_004010195.1 Chiloscyllium plagiosum
GGAAGAGCCTAAAACCATAGTGCAAAAGATCAGTCTAACGCTTGTGCAGCAAGCTTCAATCAGAAGTGCTCAGTAGACAATCCATCTCGTAGTCCTCCACGGGTCCCCAGCAGATACCAGTGTTCAGCCAATTTGAGTCGCTCCACGTGATATCAAGAAACGGTTGGAGACACTGGATACTGCAAAAGATACAACCCTCACAGCGTTCTGGCAGTAGTACTAAAGCCGTTGCACCAGAACCTGCTGCTCCGCTAGCCAATCTGTTCCAGTATAGTTACAACACTGACATCTATCCGACAATATCGGAAATCGCCCAGATACATGCTATCCCTAAAAAGCAGAATAAATCCAAACCAGCCAATTACCAACCCCTTAGTCTGCTCTTGATAATTAATAAAGCAATAGAAGGCGTCATCAACAGTGCTAAAAAATAACCTGCTCAGTGACGCCCAGTTTGGATTCTACCAGGGCCTTTCAGTCCCTGACCTCATTGCACTCTTGGTTCAAACATGGATAAAATAGCTTAATTCCAGAGATGAGGCGAAAATGGCAGCCCATCAAATTAAGGGTGCACTTGACCCCGTGTGGCGTCAAGGAGCCCTGGAAAATCTGCAATAAATGGGAATTTGAAGGCAAACTCTTCGGTCATAAGAGTCATACCTGACAGAGAGTAAGATGGTCATACGTTTTGGAGGTCCATCATCTCAACTGAAGGACATCTCTGCAGTCATTCATCAGGGTAATGTCCCAGGCCTAACCATCGTCAGCTGCTTCATCAATATTCTTCCATCTATCGTATGGTCAGCAGTGCGGATGTTTGCTGATGATTGCATAATTGTTTACTATTCAAGAATCCTCGGGTACTGAAATGGTCCGTGTCCACATGGAACAGGTGGTAAGGAACATTAGTGCCACAGAAATGCTAGGCTATGACCATTAAATTTAGGAGATAATTCAATCGACTCCCTTTTGACATTCAACGGTGTTTTCACGACTATCAAAATCCTGGGGATTACAATTGACCAGAAACGCAACTGGACTCACCATATAAAACGCACGAGCTACAAGAGCAGGTCGGAGGCTGGAAATAATGCGGCGAGTTACACACCTCCTGACGAGACAAGGGCACTCCAGTACTTGCAAGGCACAAGTCAAGAGTGTGATGGAATTCTTCCCACTTAACAGGATTAGTACAGATCCGAAAACACTAAAGATAAAACAGTCTGCCTCATTGGAATTACATACGCATACATCCACTCGCACCCTACCAACGTTTAGCAGGAGCAAAGTGCACAATGCGCACTGCAGAAATTCATGAAAGTTCATCGGAAAGCTCCTCCCCCACCCAGCAGAAGGGCAGCAGGTGTACGGGAACGCCACCAAATTTTGTAACCCTATCCCCACCCCAAGCCATTCACCATTCTGATTTGGAAACAGGAAATATCTCTGCTCCTTCACTGGCACTGGTTCAAAATCCTAGAATTTCGGTCCTAATGGCATTGTTGGTGATCCCACTGAAAAGGACTGCGGCGATTGAAAAAAAGTCATGACCACCTCTCAATTGAAACTAGGGATGGGTAATAAATGCTGGCCAACCAACGACGCTCTCAGCCGCAAGTAAATAAATAAATAAATATTATTTACTCAACAGATCCATTTTCCTTTATGAATGCAGCCAAATTAGAACAATGACTACGAGCATTAATATTCTAAACAGGTACAATTAAACATAAAAGAATAGTAGATATGTTTGTGATATATGATGCAATTCCCATTTCTTTTATCTTCTCAACAATTCGAAGATATAGAATATGCTGATGTCCAGAACCAGCCAAAGAAATGGTGTACAATGCAATCAAGCACTGCACAATCCAATATTATATGGCTTTCATTCAATTTTTGCCCATTGCTGGCATTGAAAACTTTCGAATCACTAACTATTTTAATCTGAAGAATGTTTAATCGATTTATGAAGCAACGCAGGATCTGGTTAATTAACGTTTTATATCAATGGAAGTCGTTGCTGCCATTGACAGTGTGGAAACACTCTGTTGTACGCCTGAGATGCAAACATCTGGCTGCATTTACATATATGCTTCAAAACAAAGTAAATGTCACAGCGTGATCTTTAGCAGAAAGGCCTCTTTAATTATGAAGAAGCAAGATGATACTTGATAAAAACTAATATTCTCAAAATGCAATTTTCCAATATTCCCCTTTGTTTGGTGCCTGATCATTTTGAAGGACGAAATTGCCTTGATGGTGTTTATCTTCCATAGAATCAAATATTTCTCACTGATTAACCTGCCCATTTCCGTTGCAACATAAGAGCATACAGCGATGGAAGTAACAAATTGGTTCAGATAGAGAGTTGGCTCATGATGAGACACAGTGATCCAGTAAAAACGAGTAATTTCCAGATTGTCCAAGTCCCAAGCCTCCAATTCTGCTTCGCCCACTGGACATCCCCATCACTCCTCCTCTCTGACATATCACCATCTCTCTCAAGTTCATCCACCTATCGTTTTTTCAGCGACCTACCCCACTCCCCACCCCGCATTTATCTCTTAGCCTCAGCCCACAAGCCTCATTCCTGATGAAGGGCTTATGCCTGAAACGTCGATTCTCCTGCTCCTCGAATGCTGCCTAACCTGCTGTGTTTTCCCAGCAACCCATTCTCAAAAAAAGAGAGAAAAGCCAAGGTAGGTGAGCTAAAATGCTGAAATGAATGGAATATAAAGTAATATATTTCAAATTCGTGTAGAACATAGAAAATCAGAATAGACATTAACTGAAAAAGACTGGACAATAGTGTGATAAAAGGAGTCAGTCTGTCCTCACATGCAAACAAAAGCAACTTACCATACAGATATATGTACCTCGATGCAGGATTTCCAGCCTGTTATCTGCTCTTGCTGCCATACTATAGATATGGCGTTTCCACTTCAGTATCTGATCATGCTATGATTTTGACAATGGAGGAAACTCAGTATTGGTAGCCCAGTTCAGTGTCAAGGGGCAATGGTGAAATTCTTTCTTGTTCGAGATGACAAACCCAAGAATGGTGACAGTAAGGGCATTCAGTGATGGTAACAATATTGAATGTCAATGGACAATGGGTATATACTTCATTGGATATGATCATTTCCTGGCATTTGTGTGGCGTGAATGCTATTTGCTTCTTGTCAGAACCGTGCTGGAACTTGTCCAGGGCTGGTTGCATCTGGACAGAGACTGCTTTGCGATCAGATGAGTGACCAACATAACGATTATTGTGCAATTATCAGTGGATATTGACAATTCAGGACACTAACTTGATTAACACCTGCACAGAAATGACTGAGATGAGATAAAATGAATGACCACACTCACCTCAACCAATATCCTTTGTGGAAGGTAGGCCACCAGCTAGCGGAGGATCTTTCCCCTGATTTGCAATGACTCACATCTTTCTCGGACTCCAAAAAGCATACCCAATTAAACATAGTCTTGATATCAAGGGCAGTCACATTGAACTAACGTTTGGAATTCAGCTTTTTTGTGCTTCTTTGCAGCAAGATTGGAACGAGATCAGTATCTGATTGAATCTGTTATCCAAAGCAAGCAGTTTCAATGCTTCTGCAGCATGGTTATAAACAGTTCAACCCATTGTCTTTATGATGATTCCATTTCACTGATCACAGTATAATAGACGTTTCCTGGAACCAATGCAGTCTTTTCAGCTGATCGAGCGAGTAACGATCCTAACCCTCATGGCAATGTACTCCATATGTTGTTGCACAATATTTAACAT
>NW_025211047.1:4183-6611 GCF_004010195.1 Chiloscyllium plagiosum
GATACCCGATTCCTCGACCCTAAGAGACTGCGAGCTCCAGAAACACACAGAATACAAAAACGTTGTGATATAAATGTGACAGATTGACAGTCAAGAACTGTAGAACAAGTGTGAAGGCAAGACCGTTTCTGACTTACTGAGAAACATGCAGGTCGTGATTTTGTTCTGTCTTTGTTTGTTCAACTGTTAAATGAAGTAAGTTTGAAACGGATGGTAGGAGGTGGGTTGATGGCTGTCTCGGTGAATTTTACTGATGCTACGCAGACAGTGAGGACTGCAGATGCTGGAGTACCAGAGCTGGAAAATGTGGTGCTGGAAAAACACAGCATTTGAGGAACAGGAGAATCGACGTTTCGAGCATAAGCCCTTCTTCAGGAATAAGGCTGGCGTGTCAAACTGGCTGAGATAAAAGGTAGGGGGGAGGGAATTTGGGAGATGGGCGCTGGGAATACGAAAGGTGGATGACCTGGGGGGATGCAGTGAGACAGGGACTCACTGAGAGAGGGAGGAGGAGAGCTTGTTCAAGGTAGGCATCCTTGCAAGAGGATTCGCAGTAAGTTAAGATCAACTAGGAGAAAGTGAGGACTGCAGATGCTGGAGTATTACAGTTGAAAAATGTGGTGCTGGAAAAACACAGCAGGCCAGTTTGCATCCGAGTAGCAGGAAAATCGACGTTTCGGGCATAAGCCCAACTTCAGGAATGAGGCTGGTGTGTCAAGCTGGTTGAGATAAAAGGTCGTGGGGAGGGAATTTGGGGGATGGGCGCTGGGAATACGATAGGTGGATGACCTGGGGGGTACACTGAGAGAGGGACTCACAGAGATCCTTGTAGAGGGAGGAGGAGAGCTTCTTCAAGGTAGGCATTCTTGCAAGAGGTTTCGCAATAGAATACGATCAACTAGAAGAAAGTGAGTGTAATCATTGCAGTGCTGTAAAGTTTAAAAAATAACCTGATAGATGCACTGTTACACTGATCGGCTGCTCTGCACTGAAGTCTGTGGAGATCCCTGAGGTTGCTTATTTTTGGAGGTTCATGCATGCAGACATCCATGAAGAATGCCATCAAATGTATTCCGTGACCCTAAGAAAACATGACATGACAGAATTTGTGAAAACATGTCGTGATATCCAGTTGCAGAACTGCCCAAAATCTGTATTTTTTTAAAAAATTCTCTCTCAATTTATCTTCTCAGAATGACAGCTGTTCCCGTTTTCAGATGTTGCTCAATATTACAATGTGCATATAATGAAGATAACATTGTGCAGAGTATTTTGAGACTTATGACTGGGGCAGGTTCAGAGCGCTACTTCAACAGTACTTTTTTAATGCTTCAGAGTAGTTTGAAGAAAGTGCAGGGGAGGTTGTATATATAACCAGAAACTTAGGTCATGTTCTGGATTTAACGAGGATTCAAATACCACCATGGTAAATGGTGAAATTTTATTATAATAAAAATAATCTGGAATTATTGTATAATCGTAACCATGAAACAATTGTCGAACGTCAGAAAAAAAATCATTTCGCTCCCTAATGTCCTTGAGGGAAGAAAATCAGACATCATTACCTGGTCTGGCCTATGTAGGAATGTAGACCATCAACAATATGGTTGACTCTAAACTGCCGTCTCAGCAATTAGAAATTGGCAATTCGTGCCACTTTAGACAGATGCACCCGCATCATCTGAGCGAATATAAAAGATAGAAGCTCTACTGTCTTACTTTTCTCTGCAAAGTGACACAATCCACATAGACGTGTGAGGCTGTTTTCAGATTAGAAAGGCAACAGAGTGGACAGAGAATGCCATGAAACTGAAGGGGTAGGCTCAACAGGCTTTCGAACTCCAAAACTTCAGTTCTATTGTATATCTCTGTTTGCGTGTTATTGCAATAAAATATCCTGTGCGCTGTTATGACAGAAGGTAAACCCCTCTGCTAACTTAAACCAGCAATACAGAAAACGTTTCGCCACTCCCCCCAACCCCACCACCCGTGCCCTCTGTGATCTGCTAAAATATGAGAGGCAACAAACAATCCCAAAGTCATCATTGAAATAAAAAAAAGAAGAACTTTTTTAAAACGTCGAACAGAGAATAATTAACTAACAACTATTTTACAACTCCTTTCCCTTGACCCTAACTTTTACCTCACCCTGGACAACACTGGTCTGATAAAACTCCCGATTACGATCTGCAAAAAAATCAGTTTCGAAGCCAGTCAGCTTTGCCTACTGTCCTCTGTAGATTTTCCTCTGGAGATTCTCTCTCCAGCTTAGTCTCTTTTATTAGTCTGTGCAAACCCCTTCACCAGAGAGATATTTTCAGAGAGCTCTTACGAGCAAGCAACATCTGACATTCATACCCCAAAGCATGGGATTGTTTATTTGTTTTAATATTATCAAAATACTGAATTCAAACTTGATTGGTGTTTG
>NW_025211047.1:11395-13171 GCF_004010195.1 Chiloscyllium plagiosum
GTTCTCCTAGCCCAAAAAGAGCACAGAGCTGTACATCTCTATGAATCTATGACACTAAGTATTGAGACCGACCATCTTCTGACAATACAACCACGAGAACTCATCCATGATTGACCCTGAGTCCGCAGTGAGTGAGACGGTCAAGTGCAGCAGAATGTGACCCCACTCTCTACAAGCCCTCGCTGCCAACAGAAAGGAGCCACTGCTGTTTCAATCAGCGGCTTCCTGCCCAGACCTGGGACACAGCTCATGGAAACTCCTTCCTCAGCAACGCTGTTACCGTGTGAAAGGGTAAAAAATTCTAATTCAAATTGGAAATGGCTTCAGAAGATTGTTCCTGTTTTTAAAACATTTTATAATCAGAACTCCTGTCTCGAATTTAGAAGTGGTAAACTTTGTAGGCAGGTAGAACAAATAAAGTGTTGATGGTGAGCACTCTGTCTCTTCAGCAGAAGGGATTCCCTACACTCTAATCAGAACTGATTTGGTTTCCTGAGGTATTTTCCCGATTGATTTGCAGTCTGCCAGATTGTCTGGGAATCACTTCGGCGACCTAAGGATCAGGGTCAAAATATGAAAATATTAACAGAGAATCGTAAATCCGGGGGCAAGGCCTAAATGTATTGTAATCGTCTGAAGGAATAAATCTGAGAATTGAAAGACTTGAATAGTGTTATTTGCAAAGGGGAGGAATGAACGAGATTTTTGAAAATTGCCATGGCAGCTGAATTTAACTCAGTATGAAATGATAAATTAACCAGCACCAATCCTGTCCTGGCTCGCTCAGTCGGTAGAGCTTGAGACCTTTAATCTCAATGGTGTAGGGTCGAGACCCACGCACGGCGCTGTTGTTTGTTAATAGGTTTGCCGCTCTCCATTAATGTTGCAAGAGCGAATTCGCTCGCTGAGGCAGGTTTTGTTGTCACATTTTTTCCTCCGTTTTTGATCATATCTTGGTTTCTGAGTGAAAACTGTCTCCACTGTACGGCAGGTGCAAGAGACAAGGTTATCAGTTCAGCCGAATATGCTACAAACGATGTCCCTTCCAAAACGTGAAGTACCATTCCAAACGTGCCCCAACCAAAATGTCCAGAGACGTCGAATGCGAATGGCCACATGATCGTGACAGCTGCATGTCAAATGGTGCTGCAATAGAATTAACTGAATGAGAATGCTCTGATGGAAACCGAATGGAACTCTCCCTGAAATTTCCCAATTCACTCGGTAAATGATGCTGTTGTGTACCCATATGGGTTTACGTCATGAATAGCTTATTGTCAGTAACACGAGCGGGGGTGATGCAGGATAGTGAGCTTTCCATGTGGGTCCAAAGTGATTTGTTCGAACAGGGAATTCAAACGTCCACAGAGCAGACATAGCTGATTGGTCCAGGATCACACGTCTCCTTTCTGTTTCAGGACCAACTAAAGAAATTGCGGGAAAATCTCAGCAGGTCTGGTAGACTCTTGGAATAGAAAACCGAGTTAATTCTTCAAGACCAGTGACACTTATTTCTCCATGTCCACCTCCGTCTACCTTTTTATTGAATATCTCCTGACTCTCAACTTTATACTCAGGTTTTCTTTTATTACTCCGTCTCCAAACATTCACCCAGTCTCAAAATTTAATAGCAGAACTGTTTCATCTCTCACCTCGCCGAGTTATGAGAGGAGGACTTCGAAATGCACGATTAACTCTGTTTCTATTTCCTGAGATATTGGATGGCCAGAGACCAGAAGGCATCAGAGGACAGTTAGAGCTTTCAGCCCATCTGGT
>NW_025211047.1:13370-14913 GCF_004010195.1 Chiloscyllium plagiosum
GGTCGAAAGGGTTATTGTCAACATCAGTGGAGTCCCTGCTTCAGAGTCTGGGTTTGAATCGCCCAGGCCTGGATAAAATTCCAAGTCAGGAAATGAAGATTTATTTCTCCTCTTCTTGTAGATAATCTGAATGAAAACCATGTTCTGCTTCCACAGAGAGCACAGACCCGGTTCTGCCAGAAGGAATCCAGTGATTGATTGCATCCAACTGGAATCATAGAGTCATGGAGATGTACTGCAGGGAAACAGACCCTTCGTTTAAACCTGCCCATGGTGACCGGAAATCCCAACCCAATTTGGTCCCTCTTGCCAGCACACGGCCATATCCCTCCAAACCCTTCCTACTCATATACCATTTCAAATGACTCTTAAATGTTGCAATTGTATGAGCCTCCACCACATCCTCTGGCAGCCATGGCAGCACATACACGAATAAATTGTCTCTGCAAATCCCCTCTAAGGATCTCGCCATTCTGAGCTGAAACTATCTCGCTGTTCATTCAATGTCGCTATGTCTAATTCTTGGAACTCCCTCCCTATCGACATCATGGCTGTATCACTGTGTTGAGCACTTCGAGGACGAAGTAAAGTAACTTACCATCTCAATCTCTTGAGTAATTATGGTTGGGCAGTGAAGCCTGTCCCAAAGAGTGACGTGCATTCTCCAGAATTTCGTTTGAAAACCTGCAGTTTCCAAGTGCACACCCGAAAGTGGTCCGGAACAAGTGTAAAGTTTCGAAGGGAAAGTAGGATAAACTGAAATTCAATGATGACTGGGATGAATGAGGCAGAATGTGAGTGAGGGGCTGTTTGTACAAGGATCAATGTCAGTGCTAATGGTTTAGCCCTTACTGCCCACTGTTAACACCGACTCACACACCACTCCTGGTAAATTCACCACAATTACCCTGGTCTCTTGGTATGAGTTTCCCTCTGTGTATATTCACGCGGTAAATCGGCCCCGAGAGAATGAAGGCATACTGTTTCTCCTGTCAGGTTGAAGAGGTGAAGGCACCGGTTTGAAATCAAAGCAAAAAGAGATTGCCTCTTCCTGTACATTTTCAGTGGAGAGTCACCAGCTGTGAACTTCTTTCCTGCACAAGCGGAAGTTGATATAAATTCTCATCAAGCAGCTTTATTACAGAAAGGTGGTCCGATTAACTGTGATCAAATACTTCATTAAATGCCCTTATTGATTTGAAGATCAGTGTCTGTGGTTTCGTCAGTTAAAACATATGGTAATAACCAGGTGTTAATAGTGTCAAATGCTGTCAAATGTTCAGTACATTGAAAGTTCATTGTTTAAACTTCTTGTAAAAGCTGTATTGTTTATTCAACATCGTGAAAGTGACAGCTCAGCATGCTTCTTGTGTTTGAGCTCAGACCGTTGTTATTTCGTGCTACTAAGCCCTACGGCCTGATGTGGACCCATTAATCTATGTTCTATCCTGCTAATTCAACGCAGAGTTCATTTTACTTGTTCGACAAGGATTTGTCTATCTCTTCTACTATTATCTCCGTCCGCCTTTTCAAGTTTTTTTGG
>NW_025211047.1:19097-21462 GCF_004010195.1 Chiloscyllium plagiosum
CTTTGAATTTTGCTGGTTTGCTTGAACTCTGTCTTGACCAATGGCCTTTCCTTGTTCAGATATTAAGTGACCTAAGAACTTCAACTGTTGTTCCACAAGTTGTAGTTTTGCGAGACTGGATGGCAGAGCATCGCAAGCCTGCCTTTCTCACATTGTTTCTCTGTTTCTGCTGCGATTAAGCATTCGCTTACATACTGCAGAAGCGCTGACCCGCCCCCCGGTTAAAACAAGAGTCTCCAGACTCCTGTGTAGAGCCTCTTTAATTATGGTGGGGACTCACAGTAATCTTGAAAATGTCACGTGAAAGTATACAATTTGCCTTTGAATGGAAAGGTGAACCAGAATTGACTGTCGGCGTGTAACAGTACACAAAACAAGGCATTTGCTAAATCCACAATAGTGAGCCATTTACATCCGGTGGAATTTGAACCAACATAATATAGGGGTTGGGAACATTTGGGGTGTGCGGAACAACAGCGTTATTGATAACCTGCAATTCATGAACAAACCTCCATTCCCCCGATTCACCTGGAATATTTGCCTTTTAGAACGAAAGAAAATGAGTGTTCTCACCAGTGAATATTCACGGGGATTATCACTCCAGCCTATAAGAGAGATTCAAAGACTGGGGTAATTCCTTGCACAGCCTCGTAGTTTAACGGCTCTTTTGCTTTGCAAGGACGATACTCAGACTTCGGGGTTATTCTTCATGGTTCGTATGAGCCCCACATCGTGTTTGCCTTTTGCCCTGAAATCAGTTGGACCCTTCTTAATCTTGGGTCAGACACATCTACCATAGGTAAACGCCAGACGACACTCCTGGCGGGGATTACCTGGACTGCCCTGTCTGCCTGATTTAGCCAATTTAGTTTCTTCCTATACGTCCTTTTAACTGCATTGAAGCAGATAACCACACCGACCCTGAAGATACAATCTTTCGTTTTTTGTGCCTGTCGTACCCATGGTCCCAAATTCTGACACCTTCGCTGGATGCCTTCGCCAATAATCCGTGAGGAAAAGAGCCTTCCACATCAAAAAAACAGGGTCTACTTAACGTCACAGATACTTAAAAAAGTTTAAAGTGTCAGCACATCTGTGATCATTCCAATAAAATTCGCACAATAACAACTGATCTGGTTTAACCAATCTCCTATACCAATCCTTCTCTTATGATTTGTCAGGACCATCGCGGTGTGTGTGTGCTGTGCAGTGCAGCATATCTCCAACAAGAATATCGGTGTTAATGGGATTAAAATGGCTACTTGCTTCCAGGGTGAGTGAATCGCTCACGGAACCTATCACTCTCTGACGTGCATCAGGGGTCGTGATTCGTATTTTCCAGCCTGCACTGTTAAATCTTCTTTTTGTATTACCTGCAAGCCCGTCGGGGTACTGCGCAAATCCGACCCCAGTCTCACTATAAGATCCCGAGACATCAGATTTAAAGAACAGAATTCCGATAACAGAAATGTGAATTGGAATGTTTCCCCATTACTGGTTTCGCACAATAGGGGTGCGGTAAATCTCTCTCGTGTCACGACTCCTGATACACCCATTAGGTTCAGGAAGCTTCCGTTCATTTTTATTTGCGTCAACTCTCTGAACTGCCTTGAATTATGACCTGAATATGTTGCCCTTGTAACTTCCAAAAAAGTAAGAGGTGCACCTTCCACATATAACATAGATGTAAGCATTGACTTATATGCATCATCGTTGTACTGAAAATATAGTTCACGCTTCGCAAACTCAGTGCTCAGTGTCGAGGTGGGACATGTTTCAGTGCCCATAAGATTAGTAGAAGAGATGAGCATAAGCAAAAATTCGTTGCCAAGCATAAAGCAAAGAGGTTTACCTGTAACTTTGGGGCTGTCCACCTCCAACTCAGCCTTCCTCCATTAGTCACCCTGCTGCCCAGGCTCCAGAGCCAATTGAGGCTGTCTGGGCGTGCACTGCCTCACTCAGTGATCCATTGCTCTGCAAACAAAGCACCCGCCAGATTTACCTCTGCCTGCCCTTCTTTTCACGCAGCACCTCCTTCCAAAGGCTGGGCGATCATTTGCATCATAGTCAGCTGAGATTTATGTGTTTGCTGTTCCATTTTTAATTTCAGTTTTTCCTTCTCTTGGGCCAGAAAGTTTTCAGCATGAAGCGCGTGGAGTTCCATCAAATTCAGGTTTTCCCGTGTCCCAGGTAACACATTGGCAAGACGCCTCATGTCATGGGCGCCTGATAGCTTTCACATAGTCTCTTTAAGGTACAATTCGCCTCTTCTTATCAACACTTCAAGATCAGTGGCCTGAAACATTCGAGTTCCTTTCCAGATAAGGAGTTGTTTTTTCTACTTCCTTGGCTGTTGATATGGTAG
>NW_025211048.1:0-2038 GCF_004010195.1 Chiloscyllium plagiosum
TTCACTGTCCACTACCTCACCAATTTTGGTGTTATCTGCCAACTCACTAACCATTCCTATTGTATTCACATCCAATTCATTTATATAAAATGACAAAATCCATTCGATTCTTGTGGTGCACTGCTGGTCACAGGCCTCCAGTCCAAAGAAATTAACAGTTCACAAACATTTCCTTCGTCTATTACCTTCGAGCCAATTACCCCCAACTCTCCCTGTATTCCATGTGATCTCACCATGCTAACCAGCTTACCATACGGAACCTTTTTGAATGCCTTACTAAAGTCTATATTCTATTCCACAGTTCTATTTCTGTGCCTTCCTCAATCTTATTCGTCACTTCTTCAAAACGATAAATCAAATTAGTGGGACGTGATTTCCACACACAAAGTCATGTTGAATATCGCTAATCGGATTTTACATTTCCAAACACAAGTAAATGCTGTCCCTCAGAATCTCCTCCAACAACTTACCCACCAATGACATCAGTCCCTCTTGTCTACAGTTTCCTGACTTTTCCTTACCAACTGCTCTTAAACAATGGCTGTCCATGATACGAATATCTCAGCCAGAGACTGAACAATTAAATCCTTAGCTTCCCAACAGATTTGGGGTACATCTGATGAGTTCATGGATCATAGAACAGTGCAGCACAATACAGGCCCTTGAGCTGTTGATGTTGTGCCGGCAGTTTCTCCTACTCTAAGGTCAGACTAACCTTCATGCTCTTCATTGTACTAAAATCCATGTGCCTAACCAAGAGTCACTTAAAAGTTCAGAGGGGGTTATCCACCTTAATGCATTTTAAAATATCCAGCTCATCATCTTCTGTAATGTGGAATTTTCAAGATATCACTATTTATTTCCCCAAGTTCTCTACCTTCCATATCCTACTCTACAGTAAATACTGATGCAAAATCTTTTTTTAGTATCTAACCGATCTTCTGTTGTTCCACACATAGGTCACTTTGCTGATCTTTAACGGGCCCTGCTCTCTCCAGAGTTACTCTTTTGACGTTAATGTATATGTAGAATCTCTTTGGAATGTCCCTTACCCTACTTTCGAAAGATATCTTATGTCCCCACTTTGCCCTCCTGATTTCCCTCTTGGGTATTATCCTACAGCCCTGGTACACCACGATGGATTCACTTGATCCCTACTGTCTGTACCTATCATACGCTTCCGCCTTTTCTTGAACAGAGCCTTAATTCTGCTCGCCCTTCAGCATTCTCTACACCTACAAGCCTTACCCTGCTCATAGACAGGAACATGCTGTCGCTAGACACTGTAACTCACTTATGAATGTCTCCCACTTTCCCGCCAATAGCTTCTCCAGAACAGCTTTTCAAAGTGCCAACATAAAACGTTTAATGTTGGCCTGACTCAACTTAAAACATTAAAATTATATTTGGACTATTCTTCTCCATAGGGATTTTACAACTAATAGTTCCTGCATAACAGGCTCAAGAAGCAGAATGGCCTCCTCCTGTCCCTCTGTAACAGACTTGAGAGGCTGAATGGCCTCCCGGTGTCCCTTTGCAACAGGGGTATGGGGACAGAATAACTTGCTCCTGTTCCTGTGCTGCAATCTCGATACTCTGAATGATGTCCCAAGGTTATGGAAGAATTTGACAACAGTGTACATAAAACCAGAAGCAACATTACACAAAGTAAATGGACAATAAATATATACACTGGTTTATTGGCTCTGGAAATTACCCCACGAGTCACCTTATGCAGCGGGACTGTTACTTTTTCACCGTCGCCCTTTATAAACAGTATGTAATATACACAGTCCTGCAGTGTTCTGGCACTACTCCCACATACAAAAGGAGCAATAAGAATATTGAAAAATTTATGGTCCATCCCTAAGCAATGCCCATCCATTCCAACCACACCGAGTAAATGTTCCCTTTTATTGGGATATGAAAAGTGATGTCAAGAAGGGGTTAACTGGACCTGTTTGTTCAGTGTAATTAATGTTAGTCGCCATGGGTTGCAATTACCCCAGTGGACGGTTTCCATCTTTTAATGATAAGT
>NW_025211048.1:2732-12457 GCF_004010195.1 Chiloscyllium plagiosum
ATCTAAATATTGAAAGCATTGAGGTCACTATCTTCTGTTCTGGTTACAAACTGCATTTCCTTCCTCTGACTCCATCTCATCCCCGGCTAATATCTGAAGCTGAAATAGACGAATGACCACAGTGGTGATCCCTTTGGCCATGAACTAATTCCTGACACTATACCCTGAGCATTCCTAATTATAACTACTGATAAATCCAGCATATACTCCACTGGCACATCCCATCTGTGATTTGAACCCTGAGCTGTGAAATACAGTCTTCAAGATGGCATTCGTCTGTTGCTGACACTCACAGCTGCAAACCTGCAGAAACAACTCTGAGTCAATACTCCATAGCTCATAGCTGATATCACACTGATCTCCCCATCCATCCACCATTCCTGTGCGTACTGATCTACAATGCTATTAGGTCCAGCAATGCCTTTACTTTAATATTCACAAGCACGTCACTATCAGCTGGCCATAAACTATAGTTTCCTCATTTCCTCTTCCACCACCTCACCCCAGTCCCAAACTACCAGTTCAGCAGTGTCGCAATGACCTGTCCTACCTGCCTATCTTCTTTTCCACCTATCCACTCCACACACACCCCGATCTATCACCTTCGTTCCCTCCCCCACTCACCTATTGTACTCTATGCTACTTTCTCCCCACCCCCAGCCTCCTCTCACTTATCTCTCCACCCTTCAGGCTCTCTGCCTGTATTCCTGATGAAGGGTTTTTGCCCGAAACGTTGATTTTACTGCTCCTAGGATGCTGCTTGAACTGCTGTGCTCTTCCAGCACCACTAATCCAGATTTATCTCTTTCTGTCAATTATACCAAGCCCTAACAGTTGTTCACATTTAAACTGATTTCCGCCATGTGTGTCCTCTCTTAGACAACGACGTTCACATCTAACACTGCCCCAGACCCCCACACACATGCACACATATAACCCCTTACCTTGAGCTGATGCATGAAGATACAGAGACATTAATTTGTGGGAGCCCATTTACTGTCACTCGTAGTATAGGCGGCAAATTGTCCCGTGTTAATGAAGCAGTAATGTACCAGCAAAGTTTTGCAATACTGCCATGCCGGGCAGCTGGTCCAGCTGACTGAGCAATGCACTCGCTTGGTCTGCACAGCTCCCCATGCTGGCCAGATAGTCCATCTTACCGAGAAATACACGAGCATAGTCTGCACAGCCCCCCAGGTTGGGTAGATAGTCCAGTTTACTGAGCAATACACTGGCAAAGTCTGTATAGCTCCCCATGCTGAGCAGGTAGTCCAGTTTATTGAGCAATGCACTGGCATAGGCTGAACAGCTCCCCATGCTGGGAAGATAGTCCAGCGAACTGACCAATACACTGGGATAGTCTGCACCGCTCCCCATTCTGAGCAGATAGTCCAGTGTTCTGAGCAATACACTGGCATAGTTTGCACAGCTCTCCATGCTGGGAAGATAATCCCGCGAACTGAGCAAAACACTGGGATAGTCTGCACAGCTCTCCATGCTGGGCAGAAAGTCCGGTTTAGTGAGCAATAAACTGGGACAGTCTGCACAGCTCTCCATGCTGACCAGATAGTCCAACGAACTGATCAAAACACTGGGATAGTCTGCACAGCTCCCCATGCTGGACAGATAGTCCGGTTTACTGAGCAATCCACTGGCATATTCTGGATTAGTGGCGCTGGAAGAGCTCAGCAGTTCAGGCAGCATCCTAGGAACAGTAAAATTGACGTTTTGGGCAAAAGCCCAAAACGTCGATTTTACTGCTTCTCAGGTGCTGCCTGAACTGCTGTGCTCTTCCAGCACCACTAATCCAGAATCTGGTTTCCAACATCTGCAGTCATTGTTTTTACCTAATACATTGGCATAGTCTGCAAAGCTCTCCATGCTGGCCCAATAGTCAGATTTACTGAGCAATCCACTGGCATATGCTGTGCTGCTCTGCATGCTGGGTTGTCTACTTGTCCCAGTTCATTTTTTATGCGTTTGGTCTGTGAGGCAAATTCAGAATTCAGTGGAACAAATTTTGTCAGCTGATCTGGTAATGCCTTTATTCAATGTTCTCATTCTTGTGACCTGAGCCGCCAAGGTATCACTGCTCCAGATATACCCACTCCCTTGTTTCTATTCTCATATTTCAACAACATGCTCTGTTACTGTCTTACTTGTCCGTTTCTATCTTTAATGTGAATGTCTCTGTCTATCTTTATCTTTCCCTGACCTTGGATTTTGGTTGTGTGTTGTATCGAATACTGGCATTCTGAAGTTCAGAAATAATGTAATGTAGTGTGTCAGGCTATTGTTCACTTTCCACTGTGCCCCATTAGTTACTCCTTGGACAGGGGAGTGTGTACTGGTCTGTTGTTCACTTTCTGGTGTTTCCCTTGAGGTGCTTCATGAAAATGTGTGTGTGTGTGTGTGTTTAGGGCAGCTGTTCCCTTCCCGGTATATCCCACATCGTGCTCCATGTTGGACAGCGGTGTGTGTGCTGGTGTGTCCCAAGTTGTGATCCATGTTGGGCAGGGAGTTTCAGCATATTTGACTCATGTCTTTAAAACTTGGTCTGTGCATGTCCACTGAAAGCCTGTATTTGCCCCTCGCAGCTGATCACGTGGTCAGAAACACGAGGAGGACCCTGAAGTATAATTATAAAGGAGTAGATATCTCACTTTTAATGGAGGGAAGCCTGTTTTTCTCCTGTTATTGAAAAGTTAGTGGAGGGGCTGGGGATGGTTTGCTGGCGATTGTTCTGTGAAATGCCGCAGACATTCAGGGAGACCAGAGGATTTGGTGACCCAACTCTGGATGGAGCATGTGGTCTGTAGTTACAGAATCTGGGTCTGTAACATGAACAACAATTGGAGCAGAGGCTGCAGAGTGTGGAAGCTCTGGAACCACGGACTGGGTGTGTGTGGGGGAAGGGATCTGCCAAAACTGTCTGTGTCTTAACGTGAGCACAGGCTGTCACTCTCATTCTGAAACAGACACACACACGGACACGGACACAAACATACACATCTTCTCTCTCTCACTCGCACGCCACCCGCACCCCCCTGCCCCCCAACACACACACACACACACTCCGCATCTCTCGCACAGACACACATATAAATCTGGGAGGCTAATTTGCGTTTGCAGATTTATATTTGTGGATAGATTGTATTTTGTTCAAAACAACATTCGGTTTGTATGCAGCCAATCATTGTGGCATTTTAATCAAACCAGGATGACTCCAGGGTAAAACAAGTCGGACTCCACACAAGACCTTCCATGATTTGTGCAGGGAAGGTCACATCTTAGCAAACAGAATAGAATTCTTTGAGGAATGACAAAGTTGATAAAAGAGAAAGGGCTGGAGTTGTCATATACATGGACTTCAGTAAGGCGTTTGATGAGACAGCCTGATGGAGAAGGTGAAGTCGCAGGGGTCCAGGATGTACTAGCTAGATGGATGAGAGAACTGGCTGGGTAACAGGAGACAGAGAGTAGTAATGGAAGCGAGTTTCTCAAAATGGATAACTGTTCTGTTTGGTGTTTCACAGGGATCCGTGCTGGGACCACTGTTTGTTGTGATATACTTAAACGATCTGTAGGAAGGTATAGGTGGCCTGATAAGCACGTTTGCAGCTGACACTAAGATTTGTAGAGTAGCAGAAATTTGAGGGGACTGTCAGCGAACACAGCTGAATGTAGATAGGTTGGAGAGTTAGGTGGAGAATGGACAGATGTGAGGTGATGCATTTTGGAAGATCCAATTCGAGAACGAATTATACGGCAACTGGAAAAAGCCCTGGTGAAAATTGATGGACAGAATGATCTAGGTGTTCGGGTCCATTGTTCACTGAAAGTAGCAGGTTGATAGAATGCTGCCTGACCTGTTGCGCTTTTCCAGCTCTGATCTCCAGCATCGACAGTCCTCACTTTCTCCTGGTCGATAGAATGACCAAGAAGGCACACAGCATACTTTCCTTCCTGAATTCTAACAATTTAAGGAGTGGAGAACTGCAGACCAGTTAACTCGTCACCCACAAGAGGGAATGTTTTGGAATCTATTGCGTACAAGAGTAGGCAGGCCATATTACAGTTGTATAGGACTTTGGTTCTGCCACATTCAGAATACTGCGAACAGTTCTGGTTGCCACATTCCTGAAAGGATCTGGATGCTTTGAAAAGTGTGCAAACGATTTCCTCCACGTTGTTGCCTAGTATGGAGGAACCAAATATGAAGAGAGGTTTGGTAGATTGGGATTATTTTCATTAGAAAGACGGAGGTTCAGGGAGGACTTGACTGAGGTCTACAAAATCATGAGAGGTTTAAACAGGGTGAATAACAAGAAGCTTTTTCCCAGATTGGGGGATTCAGTTACGAGGGGTCAAGAATTCATGATGAAAGGGGAAAAGGTGATTGGAGATATGCTCAAAACGTTCTTTGCGCAGAGGGTTATGGGTTCTGGAATGCATTGCCAGCGGAGGTGGTAGAGGCAGGGACGAAAACATCATTTAATATTTATCCGGACAGATACATAATTGAGCAGGGAGCAGAGAGATACAGAACCTTAGCATATAGGCGACAGGTATAGATAGAGGATCTGGATTGACACAGGCTTGGAGGGCTGAAGGGTCTGTTCCTGTGCTGTGCTTTTCTTTGTTATTTGTAAATACTGGCGAAAAGCGTCTGTTGATACTTGAAAGGAAAATGAAACCAAGATCAAATGTGGCACAGCGACTGTGTGGATACGAGAATTTATTGTAGAGAACAGAAAAATGACAAGGAGATGCAACAGTGATATTGCGTCTGTCTTCAAAGAGGAAGATCCAGAAAGTCTCCCAGAAATACCAAGTCACCATGGGACCTTTGTAGCTAAAGACTAAAATCATTCATATACAGTTACGAGGTAGTATTTGGAAACAGAACTGGGATGAGTTTTGATAAGTCTGACAGACCAGATATAATTCAAACTGAAATTTCAGAGAAAACAGCAATATACATATTGATTGCAATAGGGGCCACTGTATTTTTCTGTATTCACTTCGGAAGGTTATAAATGCATTCTAATGATTTACGAAGGGAAGAAATGAGAGAGTGGAGGACTACAGGCCAGTTGGTTGTCATCCACAGTAGGGAAACTGTTGCAACCTATTGGACACTGAGGAAGCAATAGCAAATTTCAAGAGAGTTGTTCTGCATTTATGAAAGGGAGGTTATGATTTACAATTTTTTTTGGAAGATATCTCTTGTAGATATAAACAATGGCGAATCAGTGAATGTGATGCTGTCAGATATTCAGGAAGAGGTTTAATCAGCACACACAGTAAGCTATCAGAAAACATTAAAGCAAATTGTATAGGGAGGATCATATGCAAACAGGGGAAGCTAAGCATTAGAGAAATTGTTGGAGAACATAGGTGGTGGTAGAAGGTTATTTGTGTGACTGCAGACCGGTGTACGCTGGTGTTCCACAGGTTTCAGTGCTGTGCCCCTTTAAACGCCTTCATTTAAAGGAAATCCGAATCCAAAAGAAGAAGAATCAACGAGACTCAAAGTGTCAGCTTGCTCTCTCTTTACGAATGCTGTCTGACTCACTGTGATCTCTAGCATGTGTTGGGTTCAGTACAGATTCAGCTTCTGCAGTGATTTGCTCCGACTAGAAGTAAAGACATTCTGCACCAGTAACACAGAGAGTTGGGCGACTGGACCTGGACTGGACCTGCACAATTTTGATGTCTTGATATAAGGAAAATATACTGATCACGTATACTGAATGGGCTTTCTCCTGATTAATCTCAGATGGTACAATGGTCTGCTGAGGAGACTTGGTCTGGGATCAAGGTGGAAATCTGTGTATGAAAGTGGACAACGCTGATTGATTGTTATATGAGAACTTCACATCTTTTTACTTGGGAAAAGGAGGTGGCAGGTACATAATTCAATAAGGTGGACTGGAAGGCTCTTGAACAGATTGATGTAAGATGTGAGCAGGGATTGATGGTTTTGGCTGGACCAATCTTCAGGTCTAGATCAGTTTCATCTCAGGCTGCTGTTGAAGACAAGGAGTGAAAGGCGCTGATAAAAATGTTTAAATAGAATCTGGTCACAGGTAAGGTGGCCGAGGACTGGAGAGGACCCTTTATGGGAAGGGTTGTGGAGAAAGAAGAGGGAACTATAGACCAGTGTGTTCAGATCAGTGTTAGAGAAAATTTTGCAAAAACTGGGTTGGTGGTAGAAGGCTGTTTGTGTGACTGGAGAACGGTGTCCCCTGATGTAACACAGGGATCAGTGCTGTGTCCCGTATTATTTATGGTATTTATAAATGTTGTAGGCGTGACTGTGGAGGGGGAATGGCAGCGTGATAAGTAAGTCTGTGTTGACACAAATATTGGCTGGGTGTTTGACAGAGAGGAGGAAGTTCCAATGTTACAGGAAGATACAGATGGAAAGGTCAGATGGGTGGATCAATGGCCGATGGGATGTAACCTTGCTAAATATGAGGTGATGTACTTTGTAGGAAGGAACCAGACAGGAGAGTACACAATGAATGGCAGCACACCAGGAAGCTTCTCCACACATCCGTGAACGTAACGGGGGAAGATCAAAGGTTGCGTAAGAAATAATTGGAAACAGTAGGCATAGTGTTTACTCATCGAGGCATAGATTACAAGAGCTGTGTAGCACTTTGGTTAGGCCAAGGTGGAATACTATTTGGAGTTCTGGGAGCCCCATTACAGGAAGTATGTGATTGTTCTGGAGGGGGTACAGAGATTCACCAGGATGTTGCCAAAAATGGAGCATATCAGCTATAGAGAGAGGTTTCAAAAACTACATTTGTTTACTTTGGAGCAGAAAAGGCTGAGGGGGACGTGATTCAGAAGGATAAGATTACGAAGGACATGGACAGGGTGGTTAGACAGCACATACACTGGTCTATAGTTCCTTTTAGTCAAAGGGCCAAGAACAGGGGAGCACACGTTTAAAGGGAAGGATTTGAGGTTTAGAGAAGATTCAGGGATTGTTTTTCACCCAGAGGGTGATGCGGTCCAGAATCATGCTGTCCTTGTTTCTTTTTCAAAGATAAAAAAGCAGTGAATCCAAAATGTCTGGGTTTGACTTCTCTAAAATAAAAGTATGTACAATAAGGAGCAAGCTTTGCTAGTTCTGGTGCTGTGTAATGAGACAGGAATAATTAATGACCTCATTGTTAGAAATCAACTTGGAAGGAATGACCACAGTATGGTTGAATTTAAAATACAGATGGAGAGTGTGAAGATAAAATCCAATCCCAAGGTCCTGTGCTTAAACAAGGGAGGCTACAATGGAATGAAGGCGGACTTGGCTAAAGTCGATTGGAAACAAAGACTTTACAGTGAAAGTTGACTAGCAGTGGAGGATTTTCAAAGGAATTTTTCAAAGTCCTTAGCAAAATTATAATCAGTGAAAAGGAAAGACACTAAAATAGGGGGTAATCTGCATCGGCTGTCTAAGCAGTAAGCGACGCTACCAAGTTTAAAGAGAAGGCATGCAAAGTGGCCAAGCACAGCAGGAACCTAGAAGATTGGAAACACATTAAAGGTCAACAGAAAGCCACGAAAAGAGCTATAAAGAAAAGTAGGATAGAAAACAAGAAAACAAAAACTAGCACAGAACATGAAAAGAGAGTGCGATGATTCCCTAAATATATAAAATGAAAATTTTGCTAATTTAAATGTTGGTCATTTAGAGGATGAAAAACGGCATTTAGTTATAGGACATGATGAAATTACTGAGGCATTGAGCAGGTATTTTGTATCGATCTTCCTAGTGGAAGACACTTATAACATGCCAGTAATTGACAAAGAGATGAGGGTAGGTGAGGACATGTCCATAATCATCATTACAGAGGAGGTAGTTTTGGGTAAGCTAATGGATCTAAAGGCAGACAAGTCCCTGAATGAAATGCATCCCAGGGAACTAAAAAAGATAGCAGGAGAAGTATCAAGTGCAATTGTGGTAATTTTCTAAAATTTGCTGAACTCTGAGGCAGTCCCAGCAGATTGGAAAACAGCAAATGAGACGCAACTGTTCAAAGAGGCTGGTAGATAAGAGATGGGGAATTATAAACCACGTAGATTAATCTGTGTAATGGGGAAGATGCGTGAGTGTATTATCAAGGGAGAAATAGTAAGGCATTTTGATACAAATCGGCCGAATGCGCAGACACAACATTGGTTCCTGAAGGACAGGTCATCCTTAACATGTCTTTTGGAAATTTATGAAGACATTATGAGCAAGGTAGACAACGTGGCCCCTTGTGGATATGGTGTATCTGGGTTTCCAAAAGGTCTTCGAAAAGGTGCCGCACAGTAAACTTCTGCACAAGATAAAGATGGAAGGTGTTATGGTAAAGTATTAGTATGGATAGAAGATTGGTTGACTAACAGGAAGCAAAGGGTGGGTCGAAATGAGTGCTATTCACATCTGGCAATCAGTGACTAGTGGCGTGCTTCAGGGATCAGTGTTGGGGCTGCATTTATTCACAATTTATATAAATGATGTGGAGTTGGGAGCATCCGTAGTTTGTCAAAGTTTGCAGATGACACGACGATGAGTTGCAGAGCAAAGTGTGCAGAGATCTATGAAACCTTTTAAGAGGAACACAGATACTTTGAGTGAGTAGGCGAATGTCTGGCAGACGGAATACGATGTCAGTAAATGGGAATTCATCCATTTTGTTAGGAATAACAGAAAAAATGGATTGTTACTTGAATGGTAAAACGTTGCAGCATGCTGCTCTGCAGCGGGACCTGGGTGTCCATGTGCATGAATCACACAAGGTTGGTCTGCAGCTATAGCAAGTACTGAGGAAGACAAATGGTATATTGTATGTCGTTGCTGAAGGGATTCAATTTGAAATCAGATAAGTTATTTTGCAGCTGTACAGGGTGCTGGTGAGACCATACCTGGAGTATTGTATGAAGCTTAAGCTGCCTTAGTTGAGAAAGAATGTACTGGCACTGGATGGGGTGCAAAAGAGTTTCACTGGGTTGAATCCGGAGTTGAGAGATAATTTGTTGATTTTTCAGATAGTTACGTTATTCTGTCTGTTATCCTCTTGTGCTTGTGTTATATTCAGTTGCATCACACCTGGAATATCCACCGGCTTAAGTCAATGAGCAAAGGTTAGGTCTGCGCTACTTCCCTTGAAATGATTTGAGGAGGTCTGTTCTGGTCCATAACAGTGTGATACAGCTCGATCTAATATACTGCATGGGTTGAGAATGCGAGAGTGTAAAGGAAAAAGTGAATCAGTACAAACAGTTCTGTATATTTTGGAGTGGAAATCAATGACTAGCATGATAATCCAGGAGTTGATGTGTGGACCCCAGCTATTCAGAAAGCATGTCAAATATTTGTTCAATGGCATTGTAAGCAATCTTTACAAATCTGCTGATGGCCCCAAATTGAGATTGTGAGAGGGTGATCAGTTGTAAAGAAGTTCAAAGATGATTGAGAAAATTGGAGGGAATGGGCAAATACGTGGCAGGTGAAGAACAATGTGGATAGACGTGACATTGAGCACATTGCTTGGAAAAATAAAATAATGGTTAACATTTCAAAAGGAATTGATGTAAACCTGTTGCTCTGTGAAGAGACTTATGTGTACACCTTTGTTGACTTCTTCACCAAATTGACGGATCGAAGTTCCTATTTCATTTTTTATCCAGATAGTTAATAACTTCAAAGGATATAGAGTATA
>NW_025211048.1:12464-18324 GCF_004010195.1 Chiloscyllium plagiosum
AGCGGGCATTGGATAGGCATATGGAGGATAGTGGGCTAGTGTAGGTTAGGTGGGCTTGGATCGGCGCAACATCGAGGGCCGAAGGGCCTGTACTGCGCTGTATTCTTCTATGTTCTATGTTCTATGTTTCTGTGCAGTATGTGGGAAAGCTCTGTAAATGTTGTTACAAACTCTCAGATGTTAGGAAAGAGGTCTCTGAAGGGTGGACAGGACTGTGTTTCCCGTTCCCTTTTCCGGTACACAGGCTGGTGCCCGGTGTTCTGTCCGGGTTCATCATTTCAGACCTCGGAACAGTTTGATACGACGGCCTTGCTTGGCAATTTCGGAGACGACTGAAGAGTTTAACACATGGCTTTGTATCTGGAGTCACAGTTAGGCAAGACCAGTAAGGCACGGGAAATTCACTTCCTGAATGTACAATGGGGAAGAACATTTATGTTGACAATTGACATGGGCTTCAATGTCAGTATTACTGGCACCAGATTTTACATCTAGATATGTTATGAATTGTTTCTAACATGCACCAGCTGCCAAAGCATTAACCTGGTCTAGATTAGCAATCCAGTGACATTTCCACAACAGCATCATCTCCACATGGGACATATGGGAAACCACACTGAGCTGGTTATTTCTTTGTTTCTTGACATCTCTGGCAGAAAGAACTCTCATCAATTTGATTGTCGTAATGGGACGGAGGGGGTGGTAATTTGTCAGCTTGTGATTATTCCCCTCTTAGAGGATGGCACATAGCTTAGTAATTTTACACATTTCCAGGGAGATGTCAGAGTAGGGGCTGGAATGACACAGGGTCCCCAGGGATACGGCTTGTTGTGCAGCACAAGTCTTCAGTCCTTTTGCAAGAATGGTGTCAGGGCCCATTGCCTTTGTCGTATCTACTGTGTTCAGCTGTTTCTTCATGTCACGTGCAGCTGATCGAATTGGTTGAAGGCTGGCATCTGTGATTCTGTGGGCGTCATTCAAGCAATACTTCTGGCTGAGGGTGGTGCAGACACGGCATCTTTGTCTTTTACACTGATGTACATGAAGGTCCCATTCTTTCGAAGAATGGTAGAGCAATAGCCTGAGAAATAGCTGCTGAGATGTTAGTCTAACAACCTGAGTTCGAATCCTGTTACAGGAGATGGTGGAATTCAAATCCAATACATGTTTGGGATTAAGAGTATAATGATGAGATCATGAATCAATGACTGATTGTAGACAAACGCATCTGGTTCACTGAAGACCTTAAGGAATGGACACTGCCATCCATAGCTCCTCTGGGCACATGTAACTCCAGACTCACAGCAATGTGATTGACTCTAAACTACCATCTGGGCAATAAATGATGACCTCAACAGTGACGCCCTAATCCCATTCAACAATGTTGCTTTTAAATAATATTTGTGGAGTCCTCTTTAATCGTCAATTGTTTCATAGTTCAACTCCATTTCTGACTGGATGTGGCAGAACTATAGAGGGTCTATCTGATCTGTTTGCTTTGTAATCATTTCGCCCTCTCTATCAGATATTAGTCCTGCTGTTTGGAATGTAAGTACAGTGGTCACGTGCGGTAGCTTTAAATGGATTGTCATCAGTTTTAGGTATACATGGTTCTGACCCTAGTACATTCCCAACTCGTCTCTGAAACATCGATCAGCTTAATGGGAATGGTAGACTGAGGGATTATCCTGGGCATAAAGTTACAGATTATGATCCAATACAATTCTCCTTCTCTCCATCTGTGATCGATAGTTCCACATGAATTCCCAATTTTGAGCTGCAATTTCTGCATTGCAATTCAGCCGTCTATCCCCAAGTTCACACCGAGACCCATTCACCGAGACCCCTTCATCATGAAATACTCTTGTTTCGGAAGTGGTAACACTTCCATTTTTGTATTCTCATTCTTCGGAACGTTTGTCCATGATGTCACACCTCTTAACTGTCATGATTCGCAAAACCCCAAAGAATATTCCGCCAGGCAGCACCGTACGTCCGTGGTTAGCGCGGCTGCCTCACAACACTACGGACCCAAGTTCGATTCCATCCTTCGGCGACTAAGTGCATGGAGTTTGCACGTTTTCCCTGTGTCTGCGTGGGTTTCTTCCAGGTGCTTCAGTTTCCACCCACAGTCCAAAGACATGCAGTTTAGTTGCATTGGCCTTGTTAAATTGTCCATAGTGTTCAGGGATGCGTAGGTTGGGTCCATTAGTCAGGGGTAAGTGCAGGATATGGGAATGGGTCTGGTTGGTTTCGTCTTCAGAGAATCGTTGTGGGCTTGTTGGGCCGAAGAGCCTATTTCCACACTAACGATTCTAATTCTAACAGTCATATGGATCTTTTCCCTTCCAGTCATGCCACCTTCGGTGTTCAGATTGAATGCGTTTCCCTTTGTTTCTCTCCATGGTCTTCATTAAGAACTCTGCAGCGTCAATGATGCCAGTCTTATGTCGTTTCAGAACCAAATGAATTTCTATATCTTGCGTTATTGTTCACTTCCCTTTGTTTGGCACTCCATGATGGACAGGGCATTTGAGCGGCTTGGAGACACCTCTTTCAAGCTATTCAAAACAAGAAATTGCTGGAGAAATTCAGCATATCTAGCAGAATCTGTGGGGACGAAGAAACAGAGACTGTGTTTCAAGTCCAGCGTGACCCTTATTCAGAACTGAAAAGAACTCCTTAATCCCTTGACAAGAGTGGACGAGGGATGATGGGAAACAGAACATGTGGAGATACAATGCCACAAAGGAATGGGCTTTTAATTGTGGTGAACGAGAAACAGATGTAAAATGGGTATAAATTAAAGGGTAAATGGGAGACATGGCTTCTCTCTATTGAGTGCCAGATAAACAAGTCACAGACAAGGTAATAGGGAAACCAGGAAGCAGAATGTATGAAAAATGGAGAACAGCCATAATGGGGTCAGGCTTTTTAAATTATGGAATTGAATAATAACTCCTACAGGCTATAATGTACCAAAGTGTAAAGTGAGGTGGTACTCAAGCTTGGGCTGTACTTCTTTGAAACATTACAGCAGCTCAGGAACGAAAAGTCAACATGAGCACAACGTAGGTTATTGGAATGGGAAGCAAGGGGAAGGTCAGGATTATTCCAACAGACAGAGTGGAAGTGTTCCTTAAAACAGTTTCTGTTTGGTCTCCCAAGTGTAAGGGAGACTGCATTGTGAGCAGCAATGACAGGAGACTGGATTGAACGAATGCAAGTGGAATGCTACTTCAACTTGAAGTTGTGATTGGTGCCTTGGATAGTGAGGAGTGAAGAGGCTAATGGGCAAGCGTTGCACCTTCTGCAATTGCATGAGTAGGTGCCATGGGGGGAGTGGGGAAGTGTTCAGGGTGATGGGGGGTGTCACAGAAGGAATGGTCCCTGTGAAATGCTGACAGTGGACGGGAGGGGAATATGTGTTTGATGGTGTAGTCCTGCTGGAGGTGGTGGAAGTGGCAGAGGATGATTCTATGAATGTGGATTGCAGTGCAGTAGGAAGTGATGACAATGGGAGATATATTATTCTTCTGGGAAGGACGGGACGGACTAAAGGCAATACTGTGGGCGATGGGAGAGAGACAGCTGAAGGCCCTGTCCACCGGAGTTGGGGGATTTCTCGTTTGAAGAAAAAGGAGGTCACGTCAGAGGCAGTTCTCTGGAATGTGACATCATCAAACAGAATCAACAGAGATGGAGAAACTGGGAGAATGGAGTCAGCCTCCGCTGATCCTGTGTTCATCCACATGCAGAAGTTTCTCTTGAATGATTGAAAAGAACTAAACATTTAAATTGAGGATTAAATTTCACATCTGCTCTGAAGAGGGATGTGGAAATAGACCCAGTGGAAGGTCAGTGGACATACAGGAGCAGACATTCAAGCAGATATCCCATAACGCTCAGCAATTATTGTTTCTGTTCAAAAAGAAGAACTCGGAAGAAGATGAACTGCTCGTGGTTGACAAAATCTGTCAAGGATACTATTCAATCGCAAATTAACGAGCATTAGTGTGTGGCCAGATTTAGGGTGTATATTTCAGGGACCATGAGCAGATGCTGGGCATGACTTTCAGCTGTGCTTCCTAACTTACGCCCAGAAACCCCAGCTTTGCTGCTCCATCCTCTTCCCTCCTCATCACCCCTTTCTTGTTCCAGGTTATCCGTCTCCAATTACAGAGCACATTCTCTCATATAATGGTTCCTATCTGAGTCTACTTTCCCTGCACGAGCATCAAGCTGTGTTTTGTGCTGTCACTTTGCCTCTGGTCTCAGTGTGACTCGACCTCTCCATTCATGTTGTTTTGCACCTCCTATTCACATCTCACTCTGGAAAGGTTCCTTCTTGGAGTTTCCTTATTGAGAACATTCCCCCCCCCCCCCACCCCCGCCTTTGCACTGAATTCACACTGTGATCCAAATTTCAACAAGTATACTTTGCCTTCATCTCACTCTGCTAAAGGTAACTGCATGCTTACCGTGTGGTATAAGAATTCCCTTTCTTACTTGGATTTAGGTGAAAGAGAGAAGATGTAAAAGTGCCAATGGTGCAACTTTTTCACATATAGGGTGATGTGTGTATGGAATGAGCTGGAAGAGGAAGAGTGGTAGATGAAAGCACAGCTACAACATTTAAAATACATTTGGACAAATATAAATGGGAAACGTTTAGAGGCATATGCGGCACGTGAAAGCAGATGGGACTAGTTTAGTTAAGCATGAACAAGTTGGACCAAAGGATCTGTTCGTGCATGATGTGACTGTATGAATCTAGAAAGCGAGAAAAGGGGGAACAAAAGATATGATGTAAGTAAATTGGCAAGAAATATAAAAACAAGCATCACAAACTTTTCTGTGTATAAAGACGAAGTTCAAAATGAGTTTGTGACCTTAGGTAGAAATGAAGTCTGGAAAGTATATTGAGGTCATTTTGAGGATGTGACTGGGGAACTGGCTACAGAGAACAGGCAAAACATTATGCCAGTACTTTGCCTTGTTCCTCATAGGGGAAGGCACTGTAAGCATGTCAATGATATAAACAAACTGTTAATAAGAGGCAAGTTTTTGAACTGTCTCTAACAAAATGAACAGTGTTTTTTGACAAACAGATAATTGTAGGGAAGACCGGACAGCAGTAATTCACAGTTGTTTTTTTTTTAAAAAAAGTGGTTACAGAATGGCTGGTGGTACTGTGTGAAAGATTCCATAACTCTCTGGATTTAAGTAGTATTCCGGCGAAACTGGACAACCTCCAATGTGGCGTCTGTCTTCGAGAAAGAAGCGAGACAGAAAGCAGGAACCATTTAGCCCAACCATAATTACTGGGAATCTGCGGGAGTCTATTATTAAGGCAAGAATTGAAGGGCATTTAGTAAAGCTTCACGCTGAGTCAGTATGGTTTTGTGAATGGGAAACTATATTTAGTCTGCAAAGTTATCCTGAGATCCCTGAAAATGTAACATGCGGATTTGATAAAGGGGAACTGGTAGGCATGTGGCTTTCCAGAGATCTTCCACAACGTATCACAAAATAAAGGTTCTTACACAAGATAGAAGCTCATAGTGTTACGGACAATGTATTAGCATGGGATGACAGGTGGTTAGCACATAGAAATCGGAGAGTCAGGATTAATGGATCATTATGATAAAGACATATCTACTGGGGTATCAAAAATACCAGTCCGATGGCATCAATTATTTACAGTCTATTCTGACAATCTGACGGCAGGAGCTGAATGCAATATACATCCGAGTTTGAGGATGACACTGCGAATCAAAAGGCAGTCTGTTATTTAATGAAGAAGACTCCCAACAAAGGAGCAGTAAAAAAGGATTGGAGTGTTCCTGTGTATGAAACA
>NW_025211048.1:18778-20225 GCF_004010195.1 Chiloscyllium plagiosum
GGGAAATGTCCACATGGGAAATGCCTAAGGAACACATGCTTGAAGAAACCCAGGATAAAAATGCCAGAGTGTCGTCTGGTCAGTGACAGGACGCCGGTGGCTGAATGACTGAAAGTTCCTATAACATGGAGCTCAGGAGACAGTTAGATCACTCCCGATCTTATTAAATGTCAGAGCACATTTGAAGGACGGAATGGCCTCATGATGGATTTCAATTTCGTTTGCATGTAATTTTAATTTTTAAAAAACACACTGTTCCTTCCCCTCATGTTTTCCACAATGGGGCACTGTCATTCTCCTGAAACCGGGAATTGTTTGGAACGTTATCTGGAACATTCCATAATCAGCACTCTCCAGAGCATTCTATAAATGAGTGGGGGTATCACAAAGGCTAGAGACAGGAGGGGGAGGTGCTACCTACAACAGTGAGAATGTTGGAGCATGAGCCTTGTTCTGAGGTAGGTGCGAATACAGAAAAACAGTGAATGTGAGGGAGCAGAGAGAATACAATGACCCTTATCCTGATAGAGTGGGGAAGGTTATTGAGGCTTGTACTGTATTGCTGTACATTTCTTCAGACCACAGATACTGCCCTGAGCTGGGTGGTTGAGCTCAGACCATGCTCGGTGGGTCTGCTGGTGTGGCTTCCTTTGAGAAGAAAATGGTCGCCCTCTCTACTACCCCATCCACCAGGACATCAATGCCCCTGTCGACAAACTGTGGTGTAATTACCCCTTATGGATTTTTAGCGCTCTTAAAGAAGGTGGAATCAAGAGTTATGGGGATTAGTCAGGAGCAGGATACTGATTGTGGATGATCAGCCATAATCAGAATGAATGTTGGTGCAAGCTCGAAGGGCCGAATGGTATGCTCCTGCACCTATTGGCTATTGTCTATTATCTATTATCTTATCTGCCATGCTCGGCCTCAATTGGGCAGGGCATCTCCGAACTGAGAAAGTTCAATTATTTGCCAACTGGCGTTTATTTTTGGCATCAGTGCCAGGGATCACGGAATATCCAGGGATTTCCGGCGATGGTGAATACCTCCCAACTATGCTGAGTGGGAGAATCAGGCTGGCATTGAATGACAGGGACACCATGTGGTAAGACGGGTAGTGAATGGTGAATGAGGTGAGTTCGATAAGATAGCACCAGGAAACTAGTTCAGTCTCATACAGACAATCGCTCTGTCACTCAATGAAAATGACACTGCGAGAAATTAGTATTAGATTCAGCCCAGAGTCAAAGACTCTGCTGACCCCACTCCCAGGTACAAATCTGCAGAACAAATCCTAATCCAAAACTCTCCATCATCTGAACTCACACCAATATTCCATTCACCCATCATTCCTGGTAATGTTGGCTTATGTTGTCAGATGCTATCGACATGTCTACATTCAGAATTCTGAAACCTGTGAACATATCTTTCCATGACATTGTTTCTC
>NW_025211048.1:20278-21469 GCF_004010195.1 Chiloscyllium plagiosum
AAGATCTGCATGGAAGACAATGCTGCAGGGAAAACTTTGGTTATGTTATAAACAGGAAATTACATGCACAAGAATTTGCAGGAAAACCGCAACAGGTCTGGTTGCATCTGAAGGAAGAAAGTCGAAAAGTGTGGCACCCGAAGAGCACAGCAGGTCAGGCAGAATCCAAGGAGCAGGAAAGACTATGTTTCAGTCATAAACCCTTCATCAGGAATTCACTTTAGAATTCACTGCATTTGCAGTTGTCACTTTCTCGCAATCCTTTGTCAGAAGAGAGCAGAGTCAATGTTTCAAATCTGGGGAGTTTTCATCAGAACAGTATTGGTTACCGATCTCCAGTGTATACAGCTCTTTGTTTTGTTTTAGGTCAGCAATTGTCTTGCATGCTGCAGTATTAATGAAACACTTGATCTGGAAAGGAGGGGAAGGGGTGAGGGCAGATGTGCAGGCAATGTGTCAGTATCAGCTTAAGGCCCTGTCCATTTGAATGTGAATCCTGGGGTGAAGGTTAAGGAGGGCTTGACAGAGGCACCACGCTGGAATTCGACATCATCTGAACAGATGTGACAGATCCAGAGAAAATGGGAGTAATCAGTCACTCACTCCGATGGTCGTTAGGTGGCAAAGTGGCTAGCAATAGTGCCTTATAACACCACTGACCTGGGTTCAATTCCACCCTTTGGTCAATCTTTGTTTGGTGTTTGCTTTTTCTCCCCGTGTTTGTGTGGGCTTCCTTCGGGTGCTTGGTTTTCCTCCCACAGTCTAAAAATGCACGGGATAAGTTCAGTGGTCTCACTAAACTGCCCCAAAGTATCCAGGGAAATTCAGGTTAGGTGGATTGTCTGAGGGAAATGTAGAGTCACTGGGGCAACGTATGGGTGTGTTGGTCAGCATGTTATCTGGAGGGTCAGTGTGGACTCGATGGGCCAAATGGCCTGTTTCCACACTGCAGGGTTTCTATAGTTTCTATTTAGCTGTCTTGTTAGGAAACACTTCCCAGGATTCTGACTACAAGTGCCGACCCAATTTGGCTCACGAAACTGTTACACCATCCGTTTGTCTGACATTAACTCCATCAGCCACTCCACGGCACTTTGGCACATCTTATCAGTGTCCCGTCTTACACTCAGTTAACCATCTTTACTGTCCAATCCCTCGCCAATTTTGGTGTAACCTGTAAACTCACTAACC
>NW_025211049.1:0-2455 GCF_004010195.1 Chiloscyllium plagiosum
AACAGGGATTGCTGTTCTAATTAGTGTACACAGATACTGCTGTTCACAACAAAATAGACAGAAAACTGCCCTTCTCGGTCATTTAGATAGAGACTGCAATTCTGAGTGAAACAGACCAGCGATGCTGTTCTCTGTTTTATTGTTAGTGATTGCTGTTCTCTACATCATTCCCAGGAGAAGCTGTTCTCTACAATATGCACTAGGACAGCTGTTCTCTACAATAAACACCGGGACAGCTATTCTCTACAATATACACCAGGACAGCTGTTCACTACGATATACACCAGGACAGCTGTTCTCTACAATATACACCGGGACAGCTGTTCTGTACAATATACACCGGGACAGCTGTTGTCTACAATATACACCAGGACAGCTGTTCTCTACAATTAACACCGGGACAGCTGTTCTCCACGCTATACACCGGGACAGCTGTTCTCTACAATATACACCAGGACAGCTGTTCTCTACAAAATACACCGGGACTGCTGTTCACTACAACATACATCGGGACAGCTGTTCTCTACAATATACACTTGGACAGATGTTCACTACAATATACACCGGGACAACTGTTCTCTACAATATACACCGGGACAGCTGTTCACTACAATAAACATCAGGACAGCTGTTCTCTACAATATACACCGGGACAGCTGTTCACTACAATATACACCAGGACAGCTGTTCACTACAATATACACATGAACTGCTGTTCTCCATAATGCAGTTCTGTTTCATGTTCAGAGATACAGATGTTCAGTATAAAATACACAGGGGCTGCTGCTCTGTGTAATATACACAGGAACTGCTGTTGTCAGTAATAAACACAGTGACAGCATTCACTGTAGTTATACAGAGGAACTGCTGTTATATATAATATAGACAGGGACTGCGATTCTCTGTCATATGCACAGGGACTTCTGGTTCATATCCTCAGAAATTGCTGTTCAGTATAGCATACACAGGGACTGCTGTTTACTGCAATATAGACAGTAAATGCTACACTCTGCAATCCAACATTGCAGGCCAGGTAATGGTGTAGTGGTGTTATCACTGGATTGTTCATCCAGAGACGCAGGTAATGTGCTGGTGACCCAGGTTCAAATTCTGCCATGGCTGATGATGGATTCTGAATTCAATAAAAAAAAGTCTGTAAGTAAGAGAGTAATGATGGCCATGAATCTATTGCCAATTGTAGGAAAAACCCAATTTGTTCACTAATGCCTTTTAGGGAAGGAACCTGCTATCTTTAGCTGGTCTGGCCTCCATGTTGCTTCAGACCCCCAGCAACGTGGTTGACTCTGAACTGCTCTTTGAGCCATTAGGAATGGGCAATAAACACCGGCCGAGCCAGCAACACCCTCATCCCACAAATGAATAAATAAAGGGAACATTTCCCAAGCTGGAACAGAAACGATGGGCCAAAATGCCTCCTTCTGCACTCAAACACAACTGTGGTGACTACTTGAGGTCTTGCATGATGTAAATTGTGAAATGTATATGGAATAATTTTGTTATTGAGCATGAAACTGGTTGTTTTTTTTGTGTATCTGAATTTAGCAGCAAACTCAGCAGTATTTCTGCAATTGTGGTGATTTCTTAAAAGGACAGGTTTCAAAGTTGATGTGTAGAGAGGATGGGTTTTGTGACTTATGAACACTTGTTAAATCTAAACTGTCATGTGTTAAAGTCAAACAACTTTAAACTTTTAGAAAAATGTTCATTCAACTCACCAAATGTCGAGCCCCTCTGTTTGAGGTGATTATCTGATGCAACAAACCATATCTCAAACCATAATCCCAGCATTTCCATACAACTACGTCAGCCATATTCCTCACATACAGGTAGAAATCTGTTCCATTTTCTTGAAAATGCTGCAAAAGGAGTTGGAACATTTTGTACAGAAGGTTGATGCTGATTGGCTGGGCCACCATTACCATGGAGATGGAGCAAAAAACAGTTAGCTGTCAATCTTAATTCTCAGAGCAGATAGGTGGACTCTGATTAGTCAGTGTGTCGCCATGGGGATACAGCAGCGTTTGGTTTTCTGCATGATGCATTTCTTATCAAAGAAGTGCAATGTCTGTACAAATTCCTTTTACCCCATGAACCAGGGTCCTGTGTAATTATATTTATAGCTTTTAACTCATGCACAAATGCATCACACTGTCCTCTCAGCTTTTGATCATAAATTGGTTCCAGTGTAACTCAGCGTAGTTAAGATTGTTTAATAAATGATTTCCAAAGCAGAATCACTTCTAATCAGGCTTCCAAACATGGGGTGGTTGAGCCCGGGCAGCTTGCCGCCAGCAGGGAATGGTCGAATGGCCGTGTTATGTGATATGGTCCACCAGTCATCAGGATGTAGGCCCAACATATCTGGCATCTCACCAGAACCCACAACTCATGTCATGTTATTCATTTGTGACTAGTGTAAAGGTGTTAAGCTGCC
>NW_025211049.1:3478-8300 GCF_004010195.1 Chiloscyllium plagiosum
GATGGTATTACCATGGGATATTCTCGAGGTCAAATTCTTCCTAACATCTTTGTCAGTAACCATGCATAACACGTCTTTGATGGGATGATAATTAGCTTCTATCCCCTGCATATTTCCAACATGTGGATGATATGTCTGCAATATTTGAATCTGCATTAAAGAATTTCTTTATATAACTCTATGATATCCACCTTATGCTGAAATTTACTGCAGAATGGAATACCCTCTCCTTGATATATTCTTTGAGACATTGACCCATTATTTCTCAGCTGCTTGTTGCTGAAAGCCTACAATCCCTGGTCCGCAGACATGTTTGGGTTCCTACCGTCCCACAAGATTTATCTTGTTGGCAACTTCATGAATAAAATGCTTGAATGGAGGATATGCCAGACCATGAGGTGACAGATTGTGCTGGAATATAACTCTGCTGCTGTTGCTGGCCCACAGCCCAGTCTTGTGTTCCTAGATCTGTTCAGAGTCTATTTAACACAGCGATCGTGCCACTCTACCCTATGGAGGTTATTCCCAACGTGAAGGAATCTCAGTAGTGTATAACCAGAGATTCAATATCATTGCGATATCACTAAGAGGGCAGATGAGGAGAACTGTTTTCTTATTTTGAGTTCTCAGAATCTAGGAATATTTGACAGAAATAGGTGGTGGGAACTGGTTCCAGGAATAAATGGAAGAGATGTGGAGAACTTGTTCAGGATAAGAAACTTGCAGGTTTCAATTGGAGATGGGGGACTCAATATGTCTGCTCTTTCAAAGCACAAAAGACTAAGGATCCTCCTCTGTACTTTTAAGCTCCCATAATGCTGCAGTAACATAACTCAGAACATTATGGTTTTTAGGCAGCCAAAATTTTGTTCAACATAACATTTTCTTTTTATTATCATAAATCTTTGTGTTTCTTAAAGGATGCCAAATGGTCGGGGAGCGAACAAGGCAGTCGAAGGGGCATGTGACTCCCAGCACCAAATCTGTGGTATCAGTGACCAGTTTCCAACAGGAACATGAACAACGTGCAAAGGGAAGAATGATATATCACATCGGATATGTATCAATCTCCATCCACTTTCCTGATTGCCATCAACTGCACCTAATACAGTCACCTCAACGCCAATGAAGCCAAATTCTGAAACCTCTCTGAAAACTCAGCATGGAATTGGTTTGAATTTGGGGATGGGGGGGGGGGGGGGTGGGGCAGAGGCTGGGGGACACTGAGGAATGATCAGGCAGGAGAATAGCAGGTGAAGTCTCTGACATGTTCCCACCTCCACATGATGCATTGCATTGTGGTAGGTCTGTGGACACTCTTCCTGCCTACTCCAAACTAAGACCCTTGGAAGATTAATGCTCAACTAACACCTTATTCACCCCCATCTGGCTTAGCCAGCAGTGGGTAGGCAGCATTCTACTTAGCGGAGAAAGCCACTCATTGATTTACTGGCTAGTGATGGGGGGAGATGGCTAGATTGAGCTGTTCCTCAAATGTTTGAGGCAACTTCCTGAAAGAGGCTGGAGAAGAAATTGGAGGGAGCCCTGGCTGATAGATTTCCATCATCAGTCGCCTGTGTGAGATCCCGGAAGACTGGAGTGGCTCCCTCTAGTTGCCAGGAGGAGGAATTAGCAGCCACTGTCTGAATGAATGAAACTGATTTTTTTTAGAGAAATGTCCCACTGGCTCCTTTACTCTCCTTTCATCATCCAGTAACAAGGCAGCACATGCCCCCGAAATACCAACATGAATTACTTCAATGCTATAATACAGGACATGTGTAATTGTTAGGAACCACAGAAAGATGAAAACGTTTAACATTATTACTTGGTCAGAAGTTAATTGAACTGGTCCTGTCGTTTCCTGCTTTCTGCCTCCCTTCCTTTTTAAATAAAGGAGTTAGATTAGATATTTCCCCAGTCTAAAGGAACCTTCCGCTAATCTAACCCACTTTAATTCATGCAGAAAATGACCGAAGAGGGAGAGCGACAGTGATTGGGGTATTGCATTGTAAGGGAACGAGGCAGATGTGTGTGTGAGGGTGGGGATTTGACACCAGGTAGTACACTGCCTCCCTGTTTCCAGAGGCTGGGATGGCACTGAGGGGCTGAAGGACAGTCTAAAAGGGATACCAGCCAATATAAGGTGAGAGGACAGAGGGAGCATTGAAAGTCGAATATAGGAAGTTGTGAAATCAATTGCAAAACAGGAACCAGAGTAACTGTGTCATTTTAAGACAAAGACTATCCTGCGTACCTTTGAAGGAACTATGAACCTGCACTCCAGGGTCTCTTTGTTGCATTCCTCGTGTCTCACATGCTAATTAGTGGAAATAGAATATCATTCTTTACCCTTTCAAAATTGTTTTACATTTTGAACTCCTCCATAAGGTCAGCTCTTAATCTCCCTGCTCCAACGAGAACAAGCCCAATCTCTCTAATCTTTCCTAGTATCCAAAATCCTTCATTCCTAATGTCAGTCTTGTAAATGTCCTTTTGAACTCTGTCCAGGGCTTTAACGCCCTTCCTTCAATGAGTTGCCCAGAACTGAACACAATATTCCAAATGTGATCTGACTAATGCTTTGTATAGGTGACTAGTCTGATGATGTTAACCCGAAGACTAACTCAGCTGGTCACAAGGAATCCAGAGACCCCCAGAGACAGGATGGGCGTGTCCTGGAGATGTTTCAGAGATGGCTCTAAGACAGACATGAGCTGTACAGCAGCAGATGGGAGTGGATCATTCTCTGTTCCCCACAGAACACTGGGTATAATCTGTCTGAATGACTGAGATAATGGGATCCTCTGTTCCGTTTGCTGATAACACAAAGTGATGTGGGACAGGAAAATGCCAAGAGGACAGAGGGAGGCTGAGAAGGGGGTTGGAAAGGTTCAGTGAGTGAGTAAGAAATAGTCTGTACAACATCCTGGTGTGAAATGGGAGGCTTTGTTCCTTCATTTTAGTCCTCAAAGTATTTCAGAGTATTGTTAGGGTTTTCGAAGATGATCCTAATCCAAGCCCCAGAGACAGCAAGCAGCTTTACTCTCTATCTATTCCAGCTGTTGGATGTGACATATTCTCCCTCGTTCTGGAATCTCCACCCAGTGGGAATCGTTGATCTTTGATCAAGCCTGTCTTGTCCCATTCATATCCTGGAGACTTCAATCAGATCGCCCCCTTAACCTTCTCAATTCTGGAGGAAACCGGCCTCGTTTGTACAATCTCTCCTCAGAATGTAACCCCTGAACTCCAGGGTCATTCTTGTAAACCTACTCTGTACTTCCTCCAACCTGATACCCACACACTTGCTTACACTGAACGCCATGTAACACAGTTCTGCCCATTCACCAAGTCGATAATCTCCCTTTGTAATTTTATGGTGCTATCTGCACTGTCCACAATGCTGTCGAACTTTGCACCTGTCCTGGGAGTACTCGATGGGGATAGTGTAGAGCGATCTTTACTCTGTGTCTAACCCCATTCTCCTCAGACTCTGGGAGATTCAGCTCGAGAAAGTGTAGAAGGACACATACTCTGTATCTAGCCCAGAGATGGAATTACCCTGATTATGTTTGATGTGGACAGGGTGGGGGAAGTGGGAGATTTAATAAGTATCTAACACCACGCTGAATATGGCCTGGGAATTTGAAAAGCTGCAGTGTAGAGGGAGGTTTCCTCTGTCTCTAACTCCATTCTCTACCTGTCCTGGAGATTTAAATGGGGACAGTTTAATGGGAGCTTTATTTTGTATGGAACGCTGTGCTCCCTCTGCCCTGGGAGTGTTTGCTCGGAACACTGTCTAACCTCTGTGATATGGATCCGATGAAGATTGATGGGAGACAGTGTAAATGGAATTGTCAGGGTCCAATTCCTTCACGTGGATGAGAAAACGCCTCCAATTGGAATTGTGAGAAAAATTGGTGCCTCTGGGTCTGAAGGGTCAGTAACAGAATGAATACACCATTGGCTCAGAGACAGGAGACACAATAGAGATGAATGAGACTTTCAGACTGGAGGGAGCTACAGGCACGTACAAGATGGGAACTGTTTTCAGTAAAAGGCAATTGATCCCAGAGTGTAATAAACTGATGCCTTTCCCTCATTATCCTCCTCCAATCCCTGGTAAGATCTGCTTTCACACCATGTTCCATCCTAACTGCTGACCAATACATTAATACATTGGCGATGGGCAGAGGTGTTTTTACATCTGGGATCTTGGTGTAACTTGCCTTCAAAATACTCTCACATTCCCTTTCAAGTAATCTTTTCCTTCTTTTATCCTGAAGAACTCTTGTTGGGAAAGCTGCAACGTGAAGATACGAAATGTTCAGGCCGAGGGAAGCCTTGGCCAAGTTCCAGAGGGGGACGTGATTCTGAGGCCTGAGGCCTGGTCAGCAGGCTGCACCCCGTGTGGGCCGACATGAATTTACCTCGAGGATTAATCTCCTCTGGGGGACCCTGGGTTTTAGGGTCCTCTAGTTAACTGGCTCCTGTCGGGTTGTGGCCCTGACATTTTTAAAAAAGGTTTGAAGCCTGGGGTTAAAGTAACTGGGGCACTGGGAATTGACACAAACACATCAATCCCCAGTGAGTGTCTGACAGACAGGACTTCCCAAGGAGGGAATTAAACCTTAAATGAGAAACTCTATTCAATGACTTGTTCTAATATCAGAGTAATACGACTTGTGGGATCTTTCTGTATCTCAAACCACCTGCAGAGTGGCCTACATTGCAGCAAGGATGACCAAATGTGATAATCACATAAATAAGGCACAGTTTGGCCCAATCCCTGGGTATCTGGGAGGGGATCTCTCTCTCT
>NW_025211049.1:14157-18036 GCF_004010195.1 Chiloscyllium plagiosum
TTAGAATTTAATGGCACCTGCACGAATTCTCCAATTATTGTTGCCCTGCTTCAATTCCTTCCATTTAGTTGTTCCTTGATACACATCTTCAACGCACGGGTGCCCTGCTGATTTTCTTTTCATTCAGTAAGGCACTGAATTGAATCTCCAATTTACCGATGCTTGCAATATTTCTTCTTTTTATTGATTCCCTGGCCCCAATTTAGACATGCTCTGCTCCAATTTTCCAATATATTGGCACTCCCACCAATTTTCTAATGTAATGGCATTGTGCACCAGATCTCCCATTTATTGTTTCCACCAAATCTCCCATTAACTCATATCCCTGTGCTAATTCATCCATTTACTGATGCCCGAGCCCGATTCTACCATTTAAGCGTGCGCTACTCTAACTCTCCCATTTAATGCACCCATTCTATAACTTAGCTCCACTGAGCACCGTGCTAATTCATCCATTTACTGATGCCCGAGCCCGATTCTACCATTTAAGCGTGCGCTACCCTAACTCTCCCATTTAATGCACCCATTCTCTAACTTAGCTCCACTGTGCACCAGGTCTCTCATTTACTGATACCCCACAGCAATTCTCCAAATCAGTGTTGCTTAGCACCATTTACCCCAATTACGGATGCCCTGAACAAGTTCTCCACTCAGTTTTGCCTTACACAAATCCACATACTGTCTGATGCCCTCACCCAATTTAGGGGTGCCCTACTCTCATTCCCATATCAAGTATTGTCATGCAACAATTCTCCCATTTACTGCTGAACTGAAACTCTCCCATTTGGTGCTAACTTCACCAATTTGTCATTATCCGATGTCCGGTTCCAAATTCGCTGATTTTGATAAGCCCTTGCCCAATTCTTCCGTTTAGTAGTTCCTTGGAATTATTCTCCAATTTTGTGGAGCACTGCCAGAATTCTAAAATTGAGTCAAAGACAAGTTGGACTGAAGTGTCCGTTTCCATGTTGTACATCTCTATGATGGTATGACTCTATTTATGGCTCCGCTGCTCTACACCATTTCTCCCATTTACCAATCCTGCACAAATCCTGAAACTGCACCAACTCTCCCATTGAGTAATTATCCTGCCCAATTGAAAGGCACCTGCATGAATTCTCCAATTATTGATGACCTGCATCAATTCCTTCCATTTAATTGTTCCCTGAAACACTTCTTCCACGTATGGATGCCCTGCTGAATTGTTTTCATTTAGTGATGCACTGAACTGAATCTCCAATTTACCAATGGTTGGAACATTTCTTCTTTTTATTGATTCCCAGGCCCCATTCCCCAATTTAGACATGCTCTGCTCCAATTTTCTAATATGTTGACACTCACACCAGTTTACCAATGTATTGGCTCTATGCACTGAAACTCCCATTTATTGATTCCCACCAAGTCTCCCATTTACTCATACCCCTGTACTAATTCTTCCATTTACTGATGCCCGAGCCTGATTCTACCATTTATAGGTGCCATTTATTGCGGCACGGTGGCACATTGGTTAGCACTGCTGCCTCACACCACCAGAGACCCGGCTTCAATTCTCCACCTCGGGCAACTGTCTGTGTGGAGTTTGCACATTCTCCCCGTGTCTGCGTGGGTCTCCTCCGGTTTCCTCCCACACCCCAAAGATGTGCAGGTTCGGTGAATTGGCCACGCTAAATTGCCGATAGTGTTTTGTGTAGGGGAATGGGTCTGGGTGGGTTGCTCTTTGGAGGGTTGGAGTGGACTTGTTGGGCCAAACGTCCTGTTTCTACACTGTAGGTAATCTAATCATACCCTAATTCTCCCAATTACTGGTGCCATGCACCCATTTTCGAATTTGGCTCCACTGTGCACCAGGTCTTCCATTCAGTGTTTCAATGCAGCAATTCTCCCATTTAGTAGTCCACTGCCAGAATTCTCTAATCTTGGGACCCCTACATCATATCTCCAAATTACCGATCCGACATATATCCTCCCTTTATTGATGAACTGAACCAACTCCCCCATTTTGTGGTGCACTGTATTGAATCTCGACCACTAATCTTTGCAACATTTGTCCTATTTCCTGATTCACTGCCCGTGTTCTCCCATTTGCTCCAATTCTCGAAGTTATCAGCACCCTGCACCAGGTCTCTCATTTACTGATACCCCACACCAATTCTTCATTTCAGTGTTGCTTAGCACCACTTCCCCCAATTACTGATGTCCTGAACAAGTTCTCCACTCAGTGTTGCCATACCCCAATACCCATACTGACTGATGCCCTCGCCCAATTTAGGGGTACCCTACTCTAAATCTCCCAAAAGGTAATGTCCCGCTCCAATTCTCCCATTTAGTGCAACACAGCATAACTCAGCCAATTAGCACTGAACTGCACTAATTCACCCATTATCTGATGCCCTGTTGCAAATTCTCACATTTCGATAATCTCTTTCCCAACTTTTCCATTCAGTAGTTTCTTGCAATGATTCTCCAATTTAGTGGAGAACTGCCGGAATTCTTATATTCAGCCGTGGACAAGTTGGACTGAAGGGTCTGTTTCTGTGCTGTACATCTCTAAGGCTGTAATTAGTGCCCCGCTTCCCTGCACCAATTCTCCCATTTACCAATCCAGCACTATGTCGGGAATTTCGCCAACTCACTTTTTGAGATTATTCTGTCTCTGTCCTCCCACTGAGAATTTAATGGTACCGACATGAATTCTCCAATTATTATGGCCCTGAATCAATTCCTCCCATTTAGTCGTTCCCTGATACACATCTTCCACGTACAGATGCCCTGCTGATTATATCTTTTTGCATTTAGTGATGCACTGAACTGAATCTCGAATTTACCGATGCTTGCAACATTTCTTCTTTTTATTGATTCCCTGGCCCCGATTTCCCAATTTAGACATGCTCTGCTCCACTTTTCTAATATATTGGCACTCCCACCAATTTTCTAATGTAACTGCACTGTGCAACAGATCTCTCAATTATTGTTTCCGCCAAATCTCCCATTTACTCATATCCCTGTACTAATTCTTCCATTTACTGATGCCCGAGCCCGATTCTACCATCTAAGGGTGCGCTACTCTAATTCTCCCATTTACTGTTGCCATGCACCCATTCTCTAATATAGCTTCACTGTGCACAAGGTCTCTCATTTACTGATGGAAATGTGTTGCTGGAGAAGCGCAGCAGGTCAGGCAGCATCTAGGGAACAGGAGAATCGACGTTTCGGGCATTAACCCTTCTTCAGGAATGAGGAAAGTTTGTAGGGGTGCCACACTCTCATTCCCGCATCAAGTGTTGTCCTGTCCCAATTCTCCCATTTAGCGCTGCACTGCACCAATTCTCCCATTTACTGCTAAACTGAGATTGTTCCATTTGTTGCTAACTGCACCAATTTGCCATTATCGGATGCCCCATTCTAAATTCTCTGATTTCGATAAGCCCTTGCCCAATTCTTCCATTTAGTAGTTCCTTGGAATGATTCTTCAATTTCGTGGTGCGCTGTTAGAATTCTAAAATTGAGTCATAGACAAGTTGGACTGAAGTGTCTGTTTCCATGTTGTACATCTCTATGATTGTATGACTCTATTTATGGCTCCACTGCTCTGCACCATTTCTCCCATTTACCAATCCTGCACCAATCCTGAAACTGCACCAACTCTCCCATTGAGTATTATCCTGCCCAATTGAAAGGCACCTGCATGAATTCTCCAATTATTGATGCACTGCATCAATTCCTTCCATTTAATTGTTCACTGAAACACTTCTTCCACGTATGGGTGCCCCGCTGAATTATTTTGATTTCATAGTACACTGAACTGAACCTCCAATTTACCAATACTTGCAACATTTCTTTTTATTGATTCCCTCGACCCTTGTCCCCAATTTAGACAAG
>NW_025211049.1:18668-21473 GCF_004010195.1 Chiloscyllium plagiosum
CTTCCATTTACTGATGCCCGAGCCCGATTCTACCATTTAAGGGTGCCCTACTCTAATTCTCCCATTTCCTGGTGCCACGAACCCATTCTCTAAGTTAGCTCCACTGTGCACCAGTTCTTCCATTCAGTATTTCCCTGCAACAATGCTCCTATTTAGTAGTCTGCTGCCAGAATTCTCTAATCTTGCGGTTCCTGCATCATATCTCCAAATTACCGATCCTACACATGTACTCCCCTCAGAGGGGAACTGCATCAACTCCCCAAATTCGGGGTGCACTGTATTGAATCTTGACCAGTAATCCTTTGAAACCTTTTTGCTGTTTACTGATTCACTGCATGTGTTCTCCCATTTGCTCTAATTCTCGAAGTTATCAGCACCCTGCACCAGGTCTTTCATTTACTGATACCCCACACCAATTCTCCAATTCAGTGTTGCTTAGCACCATTTCCCACAATTACTGACATCCTGAACAAGTTCTCCATTCAGTTTTGCCTTACACCAATCCTCATACTGTCTCATGCTCACGCCCAATTTAGGGGTGCCCTGTGCTAAATCTCCCAAAATGTATTGTCCTGCCCCAATTCTCCCATTTAGTGCAACACCGCATAACTCACCCATTTTGTGCTGAACTGCTCTAATTCACCCATTATCTGATACCCTGTTGCAAATTCTCACATTTTGATAAGCCCTATTCCAATTTACATTTCGTAGTTTCTTGCAATTATTCTCCACTTTAGTGGAGAACTGCCAGAATTCTTAAATTTAGGCGTGGACAAGTTGGATCGAAGGGTCTGTTTCCGTGCTGTACATCGCTAAGGCTGTAATTAGTGCTCCGCTTCCCTGCACCAATTCTCCCATTTACCAATCCTGCACTAAGTCGGTATTTTCACCAACTCACTCATTGAGGTTATCCTGCCACAGTCCTCCCACTGAGAATTTAATGGCACCTGCATGAATTCTCCAATTATTGTTGCCCTGCATCAATTCCTTCCAGTTAGTTTTTCCCTGAAACACTTCTTCCACGTCCGGGTGTCCTGCTGAATTGTTTTCATTTCGTGATGCACTGAACTGAATCTCCAATTTACCGATGCTTGCAACATTTCTTCTTTTTATTGATTCCCTGGCCCCTATTCCCGAATTTAGACATGCTCTGCTCCAATTTTCCAATATATTGGCACTCCCACCAGTTTTCCAATGTAATGGCACTCTGCACCAGATCTGCCATTTACTAATTCCACGAAATCTCCCATTTCTTCATATCCCTGTACTAATTCTTCCATTTACTGATTCTACTATTTAAGGGTGCGCTCCCCTAATTCTCCCATTTACTGTTGCCATGCACCAATTCTCTAATTTAGCTCCACTGTGCACCAGGTCTCTCATTTACTGATGGCCCGCACCGATTCTCCAATTCAGTGTTGCTGAGCAGCATTTTTCCCAATTACCGACGTCCTGAACAAGTTCTCTATTCAGTTTTGCCTTACACCAATCCTCGTATTGACTGATGCCCTCGCCCAATTTAAGGGTGATTCCCGCATCAAGTATTGTCCTGTCCTAATTCTCCCATTTAGTGCTACACTGCACCATTTCTCCCATTTACTGCTGAAATCAAATTCTCCATTTGGTGCTAACTGCACCAATTTGCCATTATCGGATGCCCTGTTTCAAACTCTCTGATTTTGATAAGCCCTTGCCCAATTCTTGCATTTAGTCGTTCCTTGGAATGATTCTCCAATTTCGTGGAGTGCTGCCAAAATTCTAAAATTGAGACATAGACAAGTTGGACTGAAGTGTCTGTTTCCATGTTGTACATCTCTGTGATTGTATGACTCTATTTATGGCTCTGCTGCTGTGCACCATTTCTCCCATTTACCAATCCTGCACAAGTCCTGAAACTGCACCAAAGTCTCCCATTGAGTATTATCCTGTCAATTTGAAAGCACCTGCATGAATGCTCCAATTACTGTTGCCCTGTGTCAATTCCTTCCATTTAATTGTTCCCTGAAACACTTCTTCCACGTACGGATGCCCTGCTGAATTGTTTTCATTTCGTGATGCACTGAACTGAATCTCCAATTTACCGATGCTTGCAACATTTCTTCTTTTCATTGATTCTCTGTCCCCTATTCCCCAATTTAGACATGCTCTGCTCCAATCTTGTAATATATCGACACTCACACCAGTTTTACAATGTTATTGCACTGTGCACCGAAACCCCCATTTACTGTTCCCCACCAAATCTCCCATTTACTCATATTAATGTACTAATTCTTCCATTTACTGATGCCCGAGTCCGATTCTACCATTTAAGGGTGCCCGACTGTAATTCTCCCATTTCCTGATGCCATGCACTCATTCTCTAATTTAGCTCCACTGTGCACCAGGTCTTCCATTCAGTATTTCCCTGCAACAAGCCTCCCATTTAGTAGTCTGCTGCCAGAATTCTCTCTTCTTGCGTTCCCTGCATAAAATCTCCAAATTACTGAACCTACACATATCCTCCCTTTCGTGGTGAACTGCACCAACTTCCGCATTTTGTGGTTCACTGTGTTGAATCTCCACCACTAATCCTTTCCAACATTTGTCCTATTTTCTGATTCATTGCCCGTGTTCTCCCATTTGCTCGAATTCGTGAAGTTATCAGCACCCTGCACCAGGTCTCTCATTTACTGATGCCCCACACCGATTCTTCAATTCAGTGTTGCTTTGCACCATTTCCCCAATTACTGATGTCCTGAACAAGTTCTCCACTCAGTGTTGCCTTACACCAATCCTCATACTGACTGATGTCCTTGAACAATTTAG
>NW_025211050.1:0-1916 GCF_004010195.1 Chiloscyllium plagiosum
TAGGGATTCCATGACTGTAAAAGATAAGTATCTTGGAAAATTTCGTTGATCCCTTGTGTCCCCTTATTGACAATGGAAGCAAAGCAGCTTGCGCTATTAAGCCCAGGGATGAGGGAGAGACAGATCTAAGGATCAGTTAAAAGCAAAATGCAGCAGACTCTGGAATAAAAACGGAAAGTGCTGGAGAAACTCAGCAGGTTCCAGGATGTCGGTGAAGAGAGAAGCAGAGCTAACGTTTTGAGTCAGATTAAAATGTACAGACAAGATGATGTAGGTTGAGGCAGAGCAAGTTGATGCAGCGAGTGACAGTCACATAACAACCAATGTTCACGAAGCAGGTGGAAGCTGAGACAGAAGATGACTTAAAATGAAATCTTGATGGGCACTTGAAGCAAATCAACTTTGTGTGTTGCCGGGATGAAGCGGCTAATTGGGAATGTCTGAATTGCTTTTGGAAAAGCCACCCCGAAAAGCAGTGGGCCTCACTTTGTGTCGTTTTTCAAATTTGGACAGTGTTTTCTTTCTGATACTAGATCTAACTCGGAGGCTGCTTCTAAATTTGATACTTCCTGTTGTAGACGCAGTATAGTTTTCAGCTGAATCGTAACAGTTGACAGCCTGATTCTCCAGGCTAACAGCGACACGTCCCGAATGCCTTAGGAGGGCAGGGAACGCCGAGGACTCTGGGCATCTGAGGATGAGAGAGGTAAGGAATGAAACCTCCTTAAAACCAATGCTGTTGATCAGAGCAACACTGCGCTAAAGACTGGGGTGCTGAAGATAGAGACATTTGCCTGCCCAGGTTGGAACTCAAATATTTTCCAATACCCACCCAGGAGGGATGGAGGAATTTTCATTGACTGTCCTCCAAAGGTTCATACTTAAGAAAGCTTCGTATCTCTGAGGCTTCTGAAGTAAATGTCATTTGTGTGTAAGCAAATTCGGAGTCGGCTTATTTCCAACGAGATTCTGCCACTGAAACCTCCGTTAGCTCTGCAAGGAATCACAGAATTCACGAAAACCAGACAACGTTTGTATGGAAAAGTGCTGACAGGTCAAACCATTCTCATTTCCCCACACACTGTATCTTGGCTGGCAGGGGACATCTTGAACCCACTGTCTTGGGAAATATCCTGTCATCTCTCGGCTACGCGCAACAGGAGTAAACCGCAGAAACACAGTTGGTCAAACAGGAAGCCAGCTGGTGGGGATCTTTCAGGAGGTCTTAGATAAGATGGATCAGTCATATCCTTCAGGTGGAAAAGAAACAGGCAGTGGTGGTGGTGGGGGTGGGGGGTGGATAAAAGCTGCCTTTGAACATAAAGCAGAGGAAATCGGCTCTTGAGGAACAGTGGTCGCGTCCTGACCTCTGAGCCAGCAAGCCTGGGCTCAAGTCATAGAGATGTTGAGCACGAAACCAGACCCAACTTGTCCATGCCAACCAGATATTTGAAATCAATTTAGTCCTATTTGCCAGCACTTGGCCCATATCCCTCCAAATCCTTTCTATTCATATACCCATCCAGATGCGTTTTAAATTACACCAGCCCCCACCACTTCCTCTGGCAGCTCGTTCCATAGACACATCACCCCCTGTGTGAAAGAGTTGCCCCTCAGGTCCTTTTTATATCTTTCCCTTCTCATCTTCAACCTATACCCTCTAGTTCTGGACTCCCCCACCCCAGCGAAAAGACCTTGTCTATTTAGACTCATAGAGCTGTACAGCATGGAAACAGACCCTTCGGTCCAACCCGTCCATGCCAACCAGATATCCCAAACTAATCTAGTCCCACCTGCCAGCATACGGCCCATATCCCTCCAAACCCTTCCTATTCATATGCCCATCCAGATGCCTCTTTAATGTTGCAATTGTACCAGCCTCCACCACTTCCTCTGGCAGCTCATTCCATACACGT
>NW_025211050.1:3095-6115 GCF_004010195.1 Chiloscyllium plagiosum
CACTTCCCTGTGGCCGAATACTTCAACTCCCCCACCCCCACTCCACGGCCCACAAGCCTCATTCCTGATGAAGGACTTAAGCCGGAAACGTCGATTCTCCTGCTCCTCGGATGCCTCCTGTGCTTTTCCCGCACCACACCCTTGACTCCGGGGAAAAACAGCCCCAGTCTGTTCAGCCTCTCCCTGTAGCTCAGACCCTCCAACCCTGGCAACATCCTTGTAAATCTTCTCTGAACCCTTTCAAGTTTCACAACATCGTTTCTATATCCGGGAGATCGGAATTGTACACGGTATTCCAAAAGTGGCCGATATCTGCACAGGTTGATCGAAATAATCCATAAATAGGGAGCAATTATAACTCTGTTGATGAGGTGAGGGTTGTGAGACTGAGGGAGTCAACAAACTCTTTCCGCAAGAAAAGATGAATGCCTTAATTTCTCCCTCATAGTTGGCTTGGGTTCTATTAACAGTGCATTGGATACATAATGCATGGACGTTTGAACAGATTTAGCTGGGTGGTGACTGGTTTGCTCCTGTCTGAAAGATTCTATCTTTACAATCACTTACAGATAGGGCCAGAGTGAAGGGCAGATTTCACTCCAATCGATATGAGAAATGAATGCTGGAGAAATCACAGGAAGACAAATGAGTGCGCTGATACGATGGGAGCATTACATGACAAGTACAGCAACGAGTGTGAGATAGCACACCTTGGTCAAAAAGAGTGTCAGTTACCTTGGATTCGGGGAGCTGAGAGAGTTCTGAAAAGGCAGAGTTAGGGAGTGCTGCCAGTGAGACCCAATTAAAAAAAAGGTTGGAACTTCAGACGAAACAGACACGAATAAAGGTTAAAAGAAAAGTTAAGAGAATCATGGACAGTCCAGCAAGGTTGGATGTTAAATCAGAGCTTAAAAATGTGTTGCTGGAAAAGCGCAGCAGGTCAGGCAGCATCAAAGGAACAGGAGAATCGACGTTTCGGGCATAAGCCCTTCAGGAACGCCCGAAACGTCGATTCTCCTGCTCCTTTGATGCTGCCTGACCTGCTGCGCTTTTCCAGCAACACATTTTTAAGCTCTGATCTCCAGTCCTCACTTTCTCCTGGATGTTAAATAAGGCCTGCAGATGTGCCCTTGGCGTCCTGGGCTGTCCAGTGTGGAAGGGCGGTAGGGAGATGGTGGCAGAGAAAGGCGGGGAAACTGCAAAGGGGCAGGAAGCCTCAGCAAACATTGCTCCCAACAGCAGCACCAATGGGGAGGAGAAGCAGCTCAGTGGTTAGCACCGCTGCCTCCCAGTGCTGTGAACCTGAGGTTCAGTTCCACCCTCGAGTGACTGTCTGTGCGGAGCTTGCACATTCCCTCTCTGTGTCTGCGTGGGTTTGCTCCCACAGTCCAAAGATGCGCAGGTTGGGTGGATTGACCGGGCTCGATTGCCCTGGAGTGGTCAGGCTGGGTGGATTCGCCATGGTAAAAATGCTGGGATCGAGGGTTGGCGAGGGATGGGCTGAATGGCCTCTTCCTGCCCTTTGGGATTTCTCCAATTCATTCGACTGATCGTGTCTGGGTCAGAGATTTGAATGTGACATCCCGGGAACAACAAAAAAGAAATTCCTTTGCCTTTCACGTAATACAGCCACCACGTCTTGTTGCTCATCCCTAACTGCCCCCTTTGAACTGAGTGTCTTGGTCAGACTGCTCAGAGAGAGGTCAAGTAACAGCCCTATTCTTGTGGGTCTGGAGTCACGTGCAAATCCAGCCTGGTTAAAGACTGCAGATTTCCTTCCCTATTAGTGAGCCAGACGGGTACGTTGTGTCACGAATATTGAAGATGCTCTCCATCACTGCTCCAAGCTTTCATTTCTCGACTTCAATCATCAAACTGAAATTCTACGAGCTGCTTCAGCACGATTTCAACCTCCGTCCCCCAAACGCCAACTACATTCTTACCAAAATTAGCGTAATGTCACCGTCGGACCGACTGGTCGTTCACCAACTGCTTCGAGTCCATTAACAACCTGAAATACTGCCTCAAAATGTTTCCCCATCATTGACAGTCATAGAGATGTGCAGCACGGAATCAGATCCTTCGGTCCAACCCGTCCATGCCGACCAGATATCCCAACCCAATCTCGTCCCACCTGCCAGCACCCGGCCCACGTCCCTCCAAACCCTTCCTATTCATATACCCTCTTAAAAGTTGCAATTGTACCAGCCTCCACCACATCCTCTGGCAGCTCATTCCCGAGGGACAAGTTCATCTCCTGCTTTCATCGGGCAGGGTGGAACTATTTGCAATTCTCCAGTCCACGAGCACTGTACTTTCATGATGATGGTGATCAGATCATTTGTTATATCCGAATCTGCCTCAACCAGTCACTCAGAAAGCAAGTTAAGTGCATTCTTTATTCGCTTAGTCATTTATTGTCCACAAATTGACTAGTTAATGATGCATTTGAGCACTGGAGGTTACAGGGTGACTGGGTAAAGGCAGCCTGTTTGAGGCTGTGTGTATTGGTATGTAAGTCTGTGTAAGTGCGTGAGCCTATGCATGTGTGTGTGAAAATCTGTTTGTGAATATGTGTGCGTACGAATATGAGTGTGTGCGAATCTGTGTGAGAGTTTGTGTGCATGTGAAACTGAGTGTGGGTGGTGGGTGAGAAAGTATGTGTGTGAGAGTGTGTCTGTGAGAGAGAGTATGTGTGTTTGTGAGTTGTGTGTGTGTGTGAGAGAGAGTATATATGTACGAGTGTGTGTGCGTGGGAGAGTATGTGTATGTGAGAATCTATGGGTGTGAGAGTATGGGTGTGTGTGACAATCTGTGTGTGAGAGTTAGAGTATGTATGTGAGAGAGAGTATGGGTGTGTGATCTGTGAGCATGTGAGAATCTGTCTGTGTGGGAGAGTATGTGTGTGTGAGTTATGTGTGTGTGAGAGAGAGCATATATGTTGTGACTGCATGTGTGGGAGAGTACGTGTGTGTGAGAATCTGTGTGGGAATGTGTGTGTGTGAGAGTCTGTGTGTGTG
>NW_025211050.1:6149-15521 GCF_004010195.1 Chiloscyllium plagiosum
TGTGTGTGTGTGTGTGTATGAGTATGTGTATGAGTATGTATGTGTATGTGTGTGTGTGTGTGTATGAGTATGTGTGTGTGTGTGTGTGTATGAGCGAGAATATGTGTGTGTGTGTTTGAGTATGTGTTTGTGTGTGTGCGAACATGTGAGTATCTTGTGTGTCCGAGTATGTCCGTGTGTGTGAGTATGTAAGTGTATTCCCTTCACCATGTTTGCTGTCTCCAAATCATTACCCCTCACTTCTTGAAATTGAATTCCATTTTTCAGCTCAGTCCATCAATACCTTCCAACTATTCCCAGCTATCTTCCTCAATATGAACTACCCAGCCACACTGTATCCACTGTAATGATCTTAATCTTGCCCCTTCATATAAGCTCAAAGCATTGGTATCTACAACAGAGGAAGCAACTGCCCCTAAACTGAACCCATTGATAGTCACGTCCAGTTTGACATTGGTTGTAACCCTGTATTAACCTACATCTGGACAAATCTAGCATTCCGTTTGCTCTTGCCTCTGGATTCCATGGGATGCCCTAGTGTTAGGCGCAGTAGTCAGAGAGAAAGTAGGTCTGGGTGGGTTACTCTTCCGAGGGTCGGTGTGGACTTGTTGGGCCGAAGGGCCTGTTTCCACACTGCAGGGAATCTAATCTAATCTAACTTTCTCAGAGGATTAGCAAATATCCTTCAACCTTGCCTCCAACAAACTGAATAGAAGAACACGTGAAACAGCAGCAAGAGTGGGCCATTCGGCCCCTCCACCAATCAATAATTTCCTCTGCTTGCGGTCTGAGCTCTGTTTGCTCGTCAGCCATAACGTGGTCTAACTTTGCGCCGATTATATGACGGGAACAGAATTTCGTAGACGGGTGACATTTGAAGAGCAGGAATCATTTCTATCTCAGCCTTAAATGGGAAACGTGCCTGTGTTCTACATCTGCCCCTTGACAGAAACTCTCAGCATCTCCCTCAATAAACCCACTCAGAATCTTAGCATCGCTTTAAATGACCCTTCGGCCCATTGCGTCTGTGCTAGTCAAAAGCCGAACCATTCTCATCCCATTTCCCAGCACTTGGCCTCGTCTTCTGTCCTACTATCTAACTCGTTCTTAAATGTCTTGAGGGAGATACCACCTCTGGATGCTTGCTTTTCTCTAATTCCATCTAAAGCTCCCTTAAATCTGTGCCCCCTGGTTATCGACCTGTCTACTGATGGGAATAGTTTCTCCCTACCTGCCCCTCGCTATTTTGTTCACCTCAAATCAGATCCCTTCTCTGTTCTGTAAGGCCATCTTATGATAGTCTTGTGACATCATCTTAGGAAGGACATATTGGCCGAGAAGGGAGCACAACATAGATCAACTAGAATGACACCTGGACTTTGGGTGCGATGTTATGATTCCTCACCGTGTGGAAAACAGGCCATTTTGACCCAACCAATCCACACTGACCCTCCAAAGAGTCAACCACCCAGACCCATTTCCCTCTGATGGCTGAATCAAACACTCTGGGCAATTTAGCGTGGCCAATCCACCCTGACCTGCACATCTTTGGAGTGTGGGAGGAAACCGGAGCACCCGGAGGAAACCCACGCAGACACGGGGAGAAACTCCACACAGACAGTCGCCCGAGGCTCCAACCGAACCCGGGTCCCTGGCGCCGTGAGGCAGCCGTGCTAACCACTGAGCTACCGGACTGCCCCGGAAGGGAGCTATGACTATCTCCAAGTCTGGCCTATTTTCTCTCGCATTTACAAGGTTAAGGGTAATTTGATCGAAATCTTCAACAGGAAAAAAAACAAGGTAAATAAAAGATAAACTGTTTGCACTGCTGGGGACGCTAGAACCAGGGCACATAGTCTGAGAATTAGGGCTAGACCGCTCAGGCGAGATGTTAGGAAGCACTTCGACACACTCAAAGGTTGCTCGAGGTTTGGAACTCTCCTCCCAGCGGGTGCTGGATGAGTTGCTCATTTTGAATCTCAGATAGGTCACGTTCTGTTCAGCAGTTATTCGGGGATTTAGGTCAAAAGAAGGTGGACTCGATTGAGGAAGCAGATCAGCTAGGATCACATTGAATAGTAGAACAGCATCGAGGGGCTGAATGGCCTTCTGCCGTTCTGAAGGGTACATCTGAAGCTGGCGGTTTATCCAGTTTTAAACCCCAACATATTTCCTGCGTTGACCCTCGCCAAATATTTCACGCTCGTGAGTACAATGTCCACATCAGTCCATATCTTTTCAGAAGATCTAAATGCATTCAACTTGTTAAAAGCTGAGCCCATGTATTTCGGCTCCACAAATCTGGGTCTCTGGCCTCTTCCTTTCTTTATCCTCCAGGCGTAAAGTTTCAAAATGGATATATTTTGAAACATTGCAATCACGGCTACCTCACAGCGCCAGGGAGCCGGGTTCGATTCCAGCCTTGGGGGGGCGACTATCTGTGTGGAGTTTGCCCATTCTCCCCGTGTCTGCGTGGGTTTCCCTCCCACAATCCAAAGACATACAGGTTAGGGCGGATTGGTCATGCTGAATTTTCCCGTGGTGTCCAGTGATGTGCAGGCTGGGGTGGATTGGCCATGGGAAAAGCAGGTTAGCGCAGAGCGGGAGGGGGGGGGGTGTGGTGTGAGTCTGGGATGAGATGCTCCTCTGAGGTTGGGCATGTGGACTAGAGGGGCCAAATGGCCTGCTTCCACTCTATAGGGATTCTACACATTGAAACATCTGCTATTGCTTTATTGCACGTCCTGAACTGCCCCTTGAGAAAGTGGTGGCGAGCTGTTTTCCCAAACCATGTGCTGGATGTTGACCGACAATATCCCTTAGGGATATTGACCCAGCGACAGCGAAGGGAAAACGCTATAAGTCCAGGGCGGGATGGTGAACTTTCAGGAGATGGTGTTCCCATGTATCCACTGCTGGTTCTTTCTGGGTGGAAGTGGGTGTGGGTTTGACCAAGGAGCCCTTGGTGAATTTCCACAGTGCATCTTGGAGACAGTATACTCTGGTGCTACTCAGCACCAGTGGGAAAAGGAAGAGTGATTGTGGTAGACATGCCAATGAAGCGGGCTGCTTTGTCCCAGGCGGTGTCGAGATCCTTGAGTGCTGTTGGGGCTGTGCTCATCCAGGGCAGTATTCCATTGCACTCCTGACTTGTGCCTTGCCGATGATGAGGCTTTGGGAAGTCAGGAGGTGAGTTTCTCGCTGCAGTATTCCTAGCCTCTGACCGGTCCATGCAGCCACACTGTTTATATGGCAAGTCCAGATCAGATTCTGGTCAATGGTAACCCCGAGGATGTTGATAGTGGGAGAGTGAGGGACGGCTAATGCTGTTGAATATCAAGAGTTCGATTCTCTCTTGTTATTAGGAGAAAGTGAGGACCACAGATGCTGGAGATCAGAGTCCATAAGACATAAGACACAGGAGAGGAAGTAAGGCCATTCAGCCCATTGGGTTCACTCTGCCATTTAAACATGGCTGATGGGCATTTCAACTCCACTTACTCATACCCTCTCTGTAGCCATGGTGGCTCAGTGGTTAGCACTGCTGCCTCACAGCACCAGGGTCCCAGGTTCGATTCCAGCCTTGGGCAACTGTCTGTGTGGAGTTTGCACATTTTCCCCATGTCTGCGTGGGTTTCCTCCTGGTGCTCCATTTCCTCCCACAGTCCAAAAGTGTGTAGGTTAGGGTGGATTTGCCATGCTAAATTGCCCAAAGTATTAGCTGCGTTCGTCAGAGGGAAATGGGTCTAGGTGGGTTACTCTTCAGAGGGTTGGTGTAGACTTGATGGGCCGAAGGGCCTACTTCCACACGGTATGGAATCTAATCTAAGCCATTATTTCCTTGCGAGATCACGAATTTATCAATCTCTGCCTTGAAGACATTTAACGTCCCGGCCTCCACTGCACTCCGTGGCAATGAATTCCACAGGCCCACCACTCTCTGGCTGAAGAAATGTCTCCTCATTTCCGTTCTAAATTGACCCCCTCTAATTCTGAGGCTGTGCCCATGGGTCCTAGTCTCTCCGCCCAACGGAAATAATTTCCCAGCATCCACCCTTTCTAGGCCAGGCATTATCTTGTAAGTTTCTATTAGATCTCCCCTCAACCTTCTCAACTCTAATAAATACAATCCCAGGATCCTCAGCTGTTCATCGTATGTTCGGCCTACCGTTCCAGGGACCATCCATGTGAATCTCCTCTGGACATGCTCCAGTGCCAGTATGTCCTTCCTGAGGTGTGGGGCCCAAAACTGAACACAGTATTCCAAATAGGGCCTAACTAGAGCTTTACAAAGTCTCAATAGCACATCGCTGCTTTTACATTCCAACCCTCTTGAGATAAACGACAACATTACATTTGCTTTCTTAACCACTGCATCAACATGCAAGTTAACCTTTAGAGAATCCTGGAATCCTGGACTAGCACTCCCAGATCCCTTTATACTTTAGCTTTATGAATTTTCTCACCGTTTACAAAATAGTCCATGCCTGTATTCCTTTTTCCAAAGTGCAAGGCCTCACATTTGCTCACGTTGAATTTCATCTCCATTTCCTGGACCATTCTACTAAACTGTCTAAACCTTTCTGCAGCCTCCCCACCTCCTCAGAACTACCTGCCTGTCCACCTAACTTCGTATCATCGGAGCACTTCGCCAGAATGCCCCCAGTCCCTTCATCCAGATCATTAATATATAAAGTGAACAGCTGCGGCCCCAACACTGAACCCTGCGGGATACGCTTGTCACTGGCTGTCATTCAGAAATAGAACCTTTTATCCCAACTCTCTGCCTTCTATCAGACAGCCAATCCTCAATCCATGCCAGTAGCTCACATCGAACACCATGGGCCCTCACCTTACTCAGCAGCCTCCCGTGTGGCACCTTATCAAAGGCCTTTTGGAAGTCTAGATAGACCACATCCACTGGGTTTCCCTGGTCTAACCTACTTGTTATGTCTTCAAAGAATTCTAATAGGTTTGTCAGGCGTGACCTCCCCTTACTAAATCCATGCTGACTTGTTCTAATCCGACCCTGCACTTTCAAGAATTTAGAAATCTCATCCTTAACGACGGATTCTAGAATTTTACCCACAACCGAGGTTAGGCTAATCGGCCTATAATTTTCCATCTTTTGTCTTGATCCTTTCTTGAACAATGGGGTTACAACAGCGATTTTCCAATCATCCGGGACTTTCCCTGACTCCAGTGATTTTTGAAAGATTGCAACCAACGCCTCCGCTATTTCCTCAGCCACCTCCCTCAGGAGTCTAGGATGTAGCCCATCGGGGCCAGGAGATCTATCAATTTTTAGACCGTTTAGCTTTTCTAGCACTTCCTCTTTTGTAATGGTTACCACACTCAACTTTCCCCCCGACTCTCCTTAATTGTTGGGATATTACTCCAGTCTCCCACTGTGACGACTGACACAAAGTATTTAAGTTCTGCTATTTCCTTATCTCCCATCACTAGCCTTCCAGCATCAACTTGGAGTGGCCCAATGTCTACTTTTGCCTCTCTTTTGTTTTTTATGTATTGAAAGAAACTTTTACTATTATTTCTGATATTACTGGCTCGCCTACCTTCATATCTGATCCTCTCCATCCTTATTTCTCTCTTTGTTTTTGTAGCCTTCCCAATCTTATGATTTCCCAGTGCTCTGGGCCACTTTATAGACTCTCTCTTTTCCTTAGATACATTTCCTGACTTCCTCTGTCAGCCATGGCTGTCTAACCCCTCCCTGGATAATCTTTCTTTTCCTTGGGATGAACCTCTGGCCTGTGTCCTCATTTACACCCAGAAACCCCTGCCATTGTTGCTCTACTGTCTTCCCCACTAGGCTCTTTCATCAATTCCTCTCTCATGCCTCTGTAAGTATCTTTATTTAACTGTAACACCATTACATCTGATTTTGCCTTCTCTCTTTCAAACTACAGACTGAACTCTACCATATTATGTTCGCTGCCTCCTAAGTGTTCCCTTACTTTAAGATCTTTTATAAAGTCTGGCTCATTACATAGCACTAAGTCCAGAAAAGCCTGCTCCCTTGTGGGCTCCATCACAAGCTGCTCCTAAAAGCCACCCTGTAAGCATTCCATTAATTCCCTTTCTTTGGATCCACCAGCAACATTATTCACCCAGTCCACCAGCATATTGAAGTCCCCCCATGATCACATGACCTTACCTTTGCTGAAATGCCCTATTTCCTGGTACATCTTGCACCCCTGGTCCTGACCATTGTTCGGATGTCGGTACATAACTCCCATTATGGCTAGTCTTCCTTTGTGGTTCCTCAACTCCACCCACACAGATTCCACACTATCTGGCCCTATGTCATTCAGTGCCATAGATGTAATTACATTCTTAACTAACAAGGCAACCCCTCCCCCTCTGCCCACTCCCTGTCTTTTCGATAAGTTGTATATCCTTGGATGTTTAACTGCCAGTCCTGAAACCGCCTGCAATCACGTCTCTGTGATGACCACCACATCATCATCATTTACAATGATTTAGATTAGACTCCCCACAGTGTGGAAACAGGCCCTTCGGCCCAACAAGTCCATACCGACCCTCCGAACAGTAACCCACCCAGACCCGCCTCCCCTCTGACTAATACACCTAACACTATGTGCAATTTAGCCTGGCCAATTCACCTAACCTGTATATTTTTGGACTGTGGGAAAAAACCCACACAGACACAGGGAGAACGTGCAAACTCCACACAGACAGTCGCCCGAGGCAGGAATCGAACCTGGTACCCTAGTGCTGTGAGGCAGCAATGCTAACCACGATGCCAGCAATGCCGTTAATTCATCTACTTTGTTACGAATACTAAGGTAAAGTGCCTTCATGCTAACTTTCTTATCAGTATTAGAGATATTGGAAATCATAAGATGTCCTGAGTTATCCTTCCTTTTCTGCTGCATTCCTAGTCTGCCTTGAGTTTAAACCCACCTGCACACGTGCTATCCTGCTGGTTATCTTTCCAGTTAACTCCAGACTCCCTGTTGCTTTCACTTTCCCTTCCCCTGACTCAGAAGTTTCAAGTCCTACTGCCCACCCTGTTTATCCTTTTCGTTGGAACACTGGTTCCAGATCGGTTCAGCTGGAGACTGTCCCAACGGTACGGATCCCTCCGGTTCCAAAGCTGATGCCAATGCCCCATGAAATGGAATCCCTTTTTCCCACATCAATACCTTAGCCACGCGTTTACTTCCCTAACTTTCTTATCCCTGTGCCAATTAGCCCGTGGTTCGGGCAGTAATCCGGAGATTATGACCCTCGAGGACCTGTTCTTTAATTTCCTTCCTAGTGCTCGATAATCCTCAAACAGGTCCTCCTTCCTAGCTTTGCCTATGTTGTTAGTCCCAACGTGGACTACAACAACTGGATCCTCCCCCTCCCGCTCCAATATCCTTTCAAGCCGGTCGGAGATGTCCCGAACCCTGGCACCGGGTAGGCAACACACCATGCGAGACTCCCGATCCGGCTTGCATAGGATACTATCTGTCCCCCTAATTATAGAATCCCCTATAACAACTACTTGTCTATTAGCTCCCCCCTCTTGAATGGCCTTCTGGACCATGGTGCCTCGGTCAGTTGGCTCATCCTGTCCAAAGCCCTTTTCCTCATCCGTATAGGGAGCAAGAATCTCATACCTGTTGGACAAGGTCAAGGGCTGAGGCTCCTGCGCTCCTGAACTCCGGTTCCCCCTACCTGCCTCACTTACAGTCACACTCTGATGTCCCTGATCAGAATTTAAATTACTTAATCTGCCGGGTGTGACTGCCTCCTGAAACAGAGCGTCCAGGTAACTCTCCCCCTCCCGGATGTGCCGCAGTGTTTGAAGCTCAGATTCCAGCTCAACAACTCTGAGCCGGAGTTCTTCCAGCAACCAACACTTGCTGCAGATGTGGTGACTGCCGTTCACAATGGGATCAGCCAGCTCCCACATCACACAGCTACAGCACACCACCTTGTCCAGCCAGCTCTACCTAGTTAGTTAACTTTTACAATTTATGTATTAAATAATTTCTCGTGCTTCCCTGCTACGATCTTATTCAATTAACCAATTAAACTTTTAATCAATCACATGGTACACGAGAAATATAAATTGAAAAGCCTCACCTTAACAATACAGAAGAGACCTTCTTGGTTATGCCTCCCACCCTTCCTGCTGCTGGAACAGGAGTGGAGGGCTCCACTGGTCGAGGTAAATTATTTTGAAACCTTGAAGAGGTGATTCACCTCGGTAGGCCCCTGATCGATGATCCCACTGCGAGCCTGTGGACTCTTATTGAAGGTTCGAGGAGCAGAGTGGGTGGAAGGCCCCACTGTGTAGGGCCTGAGGCCTACTTAAATAGCAGTCCCAGCAGCCTCTCTGCTCCGACCTCACTTCCGCCCAGCTCCCGCCGCTATCTGCTGGAAAAGCACAGCAGGCCAGGCAGCATCCGAGCAGCAGGAGAATCGACGCGTTTCCGGATGAAGGGATTTTGCTCGAAACGTCGATCCTTTAGCTCCTTGGATGCTGCCTGCTTTACCAGCAGCACACTCCCTCTCTCGTTATTGCCTGGCACTTGCACTGTGCAAATGTTACTTGCCAGTCCTCATCCAATATGATTCATTTGGACATGGACTGCTTTAGTATCCGAGCACTCCCAGGGCGCTGTTTTTGTATGACCACCCCTGCGTAAATGAACTGCTCAGCGTTCTGCTTAATTTCCTCCCCTCACTCTCGCGGACCGCTTGGGAGTCTGTCACACTCTCATTGCCTTAGCCGTCTGATTGCCCCTGGTTCTGCAGCTCGAAATGCCTGACCTCATTTGGGGACATTTTCAACTTTTGCAGAAAGGTTTTACAGCACAGAAAGGGACCATCCAGCCCCTCATATCTGAATAAACTACTGAATTGGGTTTATTGTCATGTGTACACAGTGAAAAGCTTTGTCTTGTGAGCAATACAGGCCGATCACAGAGTTAAGTAGCAGAGATAAGTAAATAATGGGTAAACAGTGGCAAAAACAGAAACACAGGGACAGGCGAATGGTAAGGGTTTGAGAGTCCATTCAGTATTCTAACAGTCGGGTAGAAACTGTTTCGAAACCAACTGGTGTGTGTGTGTTCAAGCTTCTGTACCTTCTCCCCGATGGTAGAGGTTGTAGAAAAACATCGCCAGGGTGGGATGGATCTTTGAGAATGCTGGCGGCCTTTCCCTGACAGCGGGGCCTGGGAGATGGATTCTATAGATGGGAGGTTGGCCTTTGTGATTGTCCAGGCCGGGTTCACCACTCTCTGTAACCGTCTCCGATCCTGAATGGTACAGTTGCCACACCAGGTAGTGATACATCCAGACAGAATGCTCTCGATGGCACATCCTATA
>NW_025211050.1:16369-21478 GCF_004010195.1 Chiloscyllium plagiosum
TGAGGATCCAGTTGCAGAGAGTGGGGCTTAGTCCAAGATCACTAAGTTTAGTCATCAGTCTCGAGGGGATAATAGTGTTGAAGGCTGAACTGTCGTCAATGAGTAGAATAGCTGTTCTTGGTGTCAAAATATTCTAGGGAGGAGTGAAAGGGCAAGTGATATGGCATCTGACTGTTGGTCCGATAGGCAATTTGGAGTGGGTCAAGGGTCAAGGGTAGTGGGGAGGCTGGAGTGGATGAATGCCATGACCAGCCTAGCCCCCAAATCTCATCCCAGTCTCCAGCACGTGAGCACGAACCCTGCAGGTTCCAGTGCTCCAAGGGCCAGTTCCGGTCCCTTTTCAAAAGTGTTCATGGCTCCTGTCTCAACCATCGGCACCTTCCAATATATGGCCCATCATCGCAGCAGGAACTCTCCCTTCAGCAGTGAAAGTCACTCCCTCAGACCCCCATAACTGTTGCGACACCAGCTTGACAACAGTCTGGGGTGCCTGAATATGCGTGCAGCTTGAACAGGACACACGGCTGGAGGCAATACTGGATAAGAGAGGCACACACAGAAACGTAGCTCAGGTTTCCAAAGGTGCATTGAAGAAATAAAGATGGATCAATAACCTTCAGTAACTGCCACTGACCCCACAACATTGACACAACATCCTCGTATACTTAAACCCAAGCACTGCAGAATGAACCCACAATCATTTCCTAGTTAGACATTAGTCTATAGCCACTGATTGAGAGGTACTGTGATATGAATAAATTACCCACTTAAATCTTACCTGGGAACATGAGACGGGAACCAAAATGGGCAGTCATACAGTATTTAGCACAACCAGTCACTTAGTAATCAGTATATCCAATCACTGAGAAAACAGTATATCCATTCACTGAGTAACCAGTGTATCCAGTCACGAAGTAAACAGTACATCCAGTCACTGAGTAACCAGTACATCTAGTCACTGAGTAACCAGTATATCCAGTCAATGAGAAAACAGTATATCCATTCACTGAGTAACCAGTGTATCCAGTCACTAAGTAAACAGTATATCCAATCACTGAGTAACCAGTATATCCAGTCACTGAGAAAACAGTATATCCATTCACTGAGTAACCAGTGTATCCAGTCACTAAGTAAACAGTATATCCAGTCACTGAGTAACCAGTATATCCAGTCAAGGAGTAACCAGTACATCCAGTCACTGAGTAACCTGTATATCCAGTCACTAAGTAAACAGTATATCCAGGCACTGAGGTACCAGTATATCTAGTCACTGAGTAACCAGTATATCCAGTCACTGAGTAACCAATATATCCAGTCACTGAGTAACCAGTACATGCAGTCACTGAGTAAACAGTATATCCAGTGACTTAGTAACCGGTATATCCAGTCACTCAGGTACCAGTACATCCAGTGACTGAGAAACCAGTATATCCAGTCACTGAGTAACCAGTACATCCAGTCACTGATTAACCAGTATATCCAGTCACTCAGGTACCAGTACATCCAGTCACAGAGTAACCAGTATATCCAGTCACTGAGTAACCAGTATATCCAGTCAATGAATAACCAGTACATCCTGTCACTGAGTAACCAGTATATCCAGTCACTGAGTAATCAGTATATACAGTCACTGAGTAACCAGTACACCCAGTGACTGAATAACAAATATATTTAGTCACTGAGTAACCAGGATATCCAGTTACTGAGTAACTAGTATATACAGTCTCTGAGTTACCAGTATATCTAGTCACTGAGCAACCTGTATATCCAGTCACTGAGAAACCAGTATAACCAGTCACTGACTAACCAGTACATCCAGTCACTGAGGTACTAGTATATCTAGTCACTGAGTAACCAGTACATCCATTCACTGTGTAACCAGTACATCCTGTCACGGAGTAACCAGTATATCCAGTCACTGAGTAACCAGTATATCCAGTCACTGAGTAACCAGTATATCCATTCACTGAGGTACCAGTACATGCAGTCACTGAGGTACCAGTACATCCAGTCATTGAGGTACCAGTATATCTAGTCACTGAGTAACCAGTATATCCAGGCACTGAGTAACCAGTATATCCAGACACTGAGTAACCAGTATATCCAGCCACTATATAAACAGTATATCCAGTCACTGACGTACCAGTATATCTAGCCACTGAGTAACCAGTATATCCAGTCACTGAGTAACCAGTACATCCAGTCACTGAGAAACCAGTACATCCAGTCACTAAGTTACCAGGACATCCAGTCACTGAATAACCAGTGTATCCAGTCACTGAGAGAACAGTACATCCAGTCACTAAGTTACCAGGACATCCAGTCACTGAATAACCAATACATCCAGTCACTGCGTTACCAGTATATCCAGTCAATGAGTAACCAGTCCATCCAGACACTGAGTAACCAGTACATCCTGTCACTGAGGTGCCAGTAATCCAGTTATTGAGTAACCAGTATATCTATTCACTGAATAACCAGTCCATCCAGTCACTGAGAAACCAGTATATCCAGTCACTGAGTAACCAGTACATCCAGTCACTGAGAAACCAGTACATCCTGTCACTGAGGTACCAGTAATCCAGTTATTGAGTAACCAGTATATCCAGTCACTTAGGAACCAGTCCATCCAGTCACTGAGAAACCAGTATATCCATTCACTGAATAACCAGTGTATCCAGTCACTGTGTAACCAGTATATCCAGTCACTGAGCAACCTGTCTATCCAGTCACTGAGTAACCAGTATATCCAGTCACTGAGTAACCAGTATATCCAGGCACTGAGTAACCAATATATCCAGGCACTGTGTAAACAGTATATCCAGTCACTGAGGTACCAGTATATCTAGCCACTGAGTAACCAGTATATCCAGTCACTGAGTAACCAGTACATCCAGTCACTGAGAAACCAGTACATCCAGTCACTAAGTTACCAGGACATCCAGTCACTGAATAACCAGTATATCCAGTCACTGAGAGAACAGTACATCCAGTCACTAAGTTACCAGGACATCCAGTCACTGAATAACCAGTGTATCCAGTCACTGAGTAACCAGTACATCCTGTCACTGAGTAACCAGTATATCCAGTCACTGCGTTACCAGTATATCCAGTCAATGAGTAACCAGTCCATCCAGACACTGAGTAGCCAGTACATCCTGTCACTGAGGTACCAGTATATCCAGTCACTGAGTAACTAGTATATCCAGTCACTGCGTTACCAGTATATCCAGTCAATGAGTAACCAGTCCATCCAGACACTGAGTAACCAGTACATCCTGTCACTGAGGTACCAGTAATCCAGTTATTGAGTAACCAGTATATCCAGTCACTTAGGAACCAGTCCATCCAGTCACTGAGAAACCAGTACATCCAGTCATTGAGGTACCAGTATATGGAGACAATGAGTAACCAGTACATCCAGTCACTGAGTAACCAGCACATCCAGTCACTCTAGTAACAGTACATCCAGTCACTGAATAACCAGTGTATCCAGTCACTGAGTAACAAGTACATCCAGTCACTGAGTAACCAATATATCCAGGCACTGAGTAACCAATATATCCAGGCACTGAGTAACCAGTATATCCAGTCACTGAGGTACCAGTATATCTAGCCACTGAGTAACCAGTATATCCAGTCACTGAGTAACCTGTATATCCAGTCACTTAGTAACCAATATATCCAGTCACTGAGTAACCAGTACATCCAGTCACTAAGTTACCAGGACATCCAGTCACTGATGTACCAGTTTATGCAGTCACTGAGTAACCAGTATATCCAGTCACTGAGTAACCAGTTTATACAGTCACTGAGTAACCAGGACACCCAATCACTGAATAACAAATATATTTAGTCACTGAGTAACCAGTATATCGAGTAACTGAGTAACTAGTATATCCAGTCTCTGAGTTACCAGTACATCCAGTCACTGAGCAACCTGTCTATCCAGACACTGAGTAATCAGTATATCCAGTTACAGAGTAACCAGTATATCCAGTCACTGAGTAACCAGTATATCCAGTCACTGAGAAACCAGTATATCCATTCATTGAATAACCAGTGTATCCAGTCACTGTGTAACCAGTATATCCAGTCACTGAGTAACCAGTATATCCAGTCACTGTGTAACCAGTACATCCAGTCACTGAATAATCAGAATATCCAGTCACTGAATAACTAGTATATTTAGTCACTTAGTAAGCAGTATTTCCAGTCACAGAGTCACTAGTATATCCAGCTCTGAGGTACCAGTATATCCAACCACTGAGGAACGAGTATATCCAGTCACTGAGTAACCAGTATATCCAGTCACGGAGGTACCAGTATATTTAGTCACTGAGTTACCAGTATATATAGTCACTGAGTAACCAGTATATTCAGTCACTGAGGTACCAGTATGTCCAATCACAGAGTAACCATTACATCCAGTCACTGAGTAACCAGTAAATTCAGTCACTGAATAACCAGTACATCTAGTCACAGAGAAACCAGTACATCCAGTCATTGAGTAACCAGTATATCCAGGCACTGAGTAGCCATTACATCCAGTCACTGAGAAACCAGTATATCCAGTTACTGAGTAACCAGTACATTAGGTCACTGAGTAACCAGAATTTCCTGTCTCTGAGTAACCAGTATGTACAGTCACTGAGTTACCAGTACATCCAGTCATTCAGTAACCAGTTTCTCCAGTCACTGAGTAAACAGTACATCCAGTTACTGAGTAAACAGTATATCCAGTCACTGAGGTACCAGTATTTCCAGTTACGAGAAACCAGTTTATCCAGTCACTGAGTTACCAGTATATCCAGTCACAGAGTAACCAGCACATCCAGTCATGAGTAACCAGTATATCCAGTCACTGAATAACCAGTACACCCAGTCACTGAGTAACTAGTATATCCAGTCACTGAGTAACCATTATATCCAGTCACTGAGTAACCAGTATATCGAGTGGCTGAGAAACCAGTACACCCAGTCACTGATTAAGCAGTTTCCTATCACTGAGTAACCAGGATATCCAGTCACTGAGGTACAGTATATTTAGTCACTGAGTAACCAGTATATCCAGTTACTGAGGTAACAGTATATCCAATAACTGAGTAA
>NW_025211051.1:0-2356 GCF_004010195.1 Chiloscyllium plagiosum
CCCCCCCCCCCCCTCCAGTCACCTGGCCTTGAATAATTGTGTCTGCTTCAACAATTCAAAACAAAACAGCCAACAGGAATTGCAAGTGCGTCAGTGAGAGAGAGAGAGAGAGAGCACCGAGAGGAGCTGCTACAGACCAGGGCTGAAGTTATCCTGTCGGGAGGTGGGCGATGTAGCAACTGCAGCCCGTCCGAAGGGGGAGACAGCCCAGGAACGGTCTTTCACAGAGACAGGGAGAGGAACAGGTTGTGGCTCTCTCTCTCGGTGACAGTGTCTATATCAGACACGGAAATGGCTTTCACCTTCGCTGCTTTCTGCTACATGTTGACCCTGGTCCTCTGCGCCTCTCTGATCTTCTTCGTGATCTGGCACGTGAGTTCACATTGCCCTCCTTTGCATGGGTTCTGGTGGGGGAGCTGGGGCTGTTCTGGGTGCTGTCTGTCTGTCTGTGTGTGTGTGTGTGTATCGGAGTAACAAAAGGATGTGGATGTGATACAGACAGGCAAGAGACGTGAATACGGTATGATGGACACACTCACACATTCTCACAAACACAGGCACCAACACACACACTGACACACTCCCAGAGACACAGGCACACGCAGGTGTGCACACTCCCAATGACAAGTGTGCGTGCACACGCGGATGTGCACATGCTGACACCGATGCACTCCCAGAGACACTGGCACACACACACACACACGCACTCCCAGAGACACTGGCTCACACATGCACACACATACACACACACACACACACGCTGAGACTCACACACACACACGCGCTGGGAGACTCACACACACACACACGCTGGGACTCTCATTCTCACACACACTCTGGGACGCACACACACACACAAGGACACTGATTCTCACACACTCTGGGGCTCTCACACACACATACACACGCTGGGACTCACACACACACGCGCGCACACAAACAGGGACTCACACACACACTGGGACACTGTGATTCTCAGATTCTCACACACTCTGGGACTCACACACACACACACACTCTGGGACTCACACTCACACGCGCGCACACAAACAGGGACTCACACACACACTGGGACACTGTGATTCTCAGATTCTCACACACTCTGGGACTCACACACACACACACACTCTGGGACTCACACTCACACGCGCGCACACAAACAGGGACTCACACACACACTGGGACACTGTGATTCTCAGATTCTCACACACTCTGGGACTCACACACACACACACACTCTGGGACTCACACTCACACGCGCGCACACAAACAGGGACTCACACACACACTGGGACACTGTGATTCTCAGATTCTCACACACTCTGGGACTCACACACACACACACACTCTGGGACTCACACTCACACGCGCGCACACAAACAGGGACTCACACACACACTGGGACACTGTGATTCTCAGATTCTCACACACTCTGGGACTCACACACACACACACACTCTGGGACTCACACTCACACGCGCGCACACAAACAGGGACTCACACACACACTGGGACATAAATGCTCGCTAACGCACTCCCAGAGACATTGCCACATGTGTACACACAAACGCGGTGACGCACTCCCAGAGACATGACCACATGTGTACATACGCTCGCTGACGCTCTCCCAGAGACATGGCTACATGTGAACACACACGCTCGCTGACGCACCCCCAGAGACATGGCCACATGTACATAAATGCTCGCTAACGCACTCCCAGAGACATTGCCACATGTGTACACACAAACGCGGTGACGCACTCCCAGAGACATGACCACATGTGTACACACGCTCGCTGTCACACTCCCAGAGACATGGACACATCTATATACGCGTGCGCTGATACACTCACAGAGACACGGCCACATGTGTACACACGCTCGCTGACGCACTCCCAAAGATACGGCCACATGTGTACACACACCCGCTGAAGCGCTCCCAGAGACACGGCCGCATGTGTACACATGTTCACTGATGCACTCTCAGACACACGGCCACATGTGTACACATGCTCACTGGCACATCCCAGAGACATAGCCACATGTGTACACACACGCGTACTGACGAACCCCCAGAGCCACAGCCACATGTGTACACACGCTCGCTGACACACTCCCAGTGACATAGCCACATGTGTACACACACGCTCGCTGACGCTCTCCCAGAGACATGGCCACATGTATACACACGCTCGCTGATGGACTCCCAGAGACACGGCCACATGTACACACACGCTCGCTGACGCACTCACAGAAACATGGCCACATGTACATATACGATCGCTGATGCCCTCACAGAGACACGGCCACATGGGTACACAAGCGCGCTGACGCACTCCCAGAGACATGGCTACAT
>NW_025211051.1:2502-4241 GCF_004010195.1 Chiloscyllium plagiosum
CACGGCCACATGTACACACACGCTCGCTGACGCACTCACAGAAACATGGCCACATGTACACATACGCTCGCTGACGCTCTCCTAGAGACATGGCTACATGTGTACACACGCACGCTGACGCACTCCCAGAGACACGGTCACATGTACAGACACGCTCGCTGACGCACTCATAGAGACACGGCCACATAGGTACACAAGCGCGCTGACGCTCTCCCAGAGACATGGCCACATGTGTACATACACGCTCACTGATGCCCTCCCAGAGACACGGCCACATGTACACACACGCTAACTGACGCACTCATAGGGACACGGCCACATATGTACACAAGCACGCTGACGCTCTCCCAGAGGCATGGCCACATGTGTAGACACACGCTCGCTGATGGACTCCCAGAGACACGGCCACATGTACACACACGCTCGCTGACGCACTCACAGAAACATGTCCACATGTACACATACGCTCTCTGACGCTCTCCTAGAGACATGGCTACATGTGTACACAAGCGCGCTGACGCTCTCCCAGAGACATGGCCACATGTGTACATACACGCTCGCTGATGGACTCCCAGAGACACGGCCACATGTACACACACGCTCACTGACGCACTCATAGAGACACGGCCACATATGTACACAAGCGCGCTGACGCTCGCCCAGAGGCATGGCAACATGTGTACACACACGCTCGCTGATGGACTCCCAGAGACACGGCCACATGTACACACACGCTCACTGACGCACTCAGAGAGACAGGGCCACATATGTACACACGCGCGTTGACGCTCTCCCAGAGGCATGGCCACATGTGTACACACACGCTCGCTGATGGACTCCCAGAGACACGGCCACATGTACACACACGCTCACTGACGCACTCAGAGAGACAGGGCCACATATGTACACAAGCGCGCTGACGCTCTCCCAGAGACATGGCCACATGTGAACACACACGCTCGCTGACGCACTCCCAGAGACACGGCCACATGTGTACACACAAACGCAGTGATGCACTCCCAGAGACATGACCACATGTGTACACACGCTCGCTGTCACACTCCCAGAGACATGGACACATCTATATACGCGTGCGCTGATACAGTCACAGAGACACGGCCACATGTGTACACACGCTCGCTGACGCACTCCCAAAGACACGGCCACATGTGTACACACACCCGCTGAAGCGCTCCCAGAGACACGGCCACATGTGTACACATGTTCACTGATGCACTCTCAGACACACGGCCACATGTGTACACACGCGCACGAACACACTCCCAGAGACCCGGCCACATGTGTACACACGCTCACTGGCACATCCCAGAGACATAGCCACATGTGTATACACACACGCGTGCTGACGAACCCCCAGAGCCACAGCCACATGTCTTCACAGGCTCGCTGACGCTCTCCCAGTGACATGGCCACATGTATACACACGCTCGCTGATGGACTCCCAGAGACACGGCCACATGTACACACACGCTCGCTGAGGCACTCACAGAAACATGGCCACATGTACATACACGCTCGCTGACGCCCTCACAGAGACACGGCCACATGGGTACACAAGCGCGCTGACGCGCTCCCAGAGACATGGCTACATATGTACACGCGCTCGCTGATAGACCCCCAGAGACACGGCCACATGTACACACACTGTCGCTGACGCACTCATAGAGACACGGCCACATATGTACACAAGCGCGCTGACGCTCTCCCAGAGACATGGC
>NW_025211051.1:4259-12202 GCF_004010195.1 Chiloscyllium plagiosum
GCCACATGTACACACACGCTCGCTGACGCACTCACAGAGACACGGCCACATGTGTACACATGTTCACTGATGCACTCCCAGACACACGGCCACATGTGTACACACACCCGCTGAAGCGCTCCCAGAGACACGGCCACATGTGTACACATGTTCGCTGATGCACTCCCAGGCACACGGCCACATGTATACACATGCGCACGAACGCACTCCCAGAGACTCGGCCACATGTACACACACGCTCACTGGCACACTCCCAGAGATATAGCCACATGTGTACACACACGCGTGCTGACGAACCCCCAGAGCCACAGCCACATGTGTACACACGCTCGCTGACACACTCCCAGTGACATGGCCACATGTATACACACGCGCGCTGACGCTCTCCCAGAGACATGGCCACATGTGTACACACACGCTCGCTGATGGACTCCCAGAGACACAGCCACATGTACACACACGCTCGCTGACGCACTCACAGAGACACGGCCACATGTGTACACATGTTCACTGATGCACTCCCAGACACACGGCCACATGTGTACACACGCGCACGAACGCACTCCCAGAGACCCGGCCACATGTGTACACAGGCTCACTGGAACACTCCCAGAGGCATAGCCACATGTGTACACACGCATGTGCTGACGAACCCCCAGAGCCACAGCCACATGTGTACACACACGCTCGCTGATGGACTCCCAGAGACTCAGCCATATGTACATACACGCTCACTGGCACACTCCCAGAGACATGGCCACATGTACACACACTCTCGCTGACGCACTCCCAGAGACATGGCTACATGGGTACACACACGCACTGACGCACTCCCAGACACACGGCTACATATGTACACGTGCTCACTGATAGACTCCCAGAGACCCGGCCACATGTACACACACTCTCGCTGACTTATTCATAGAGACACGGCCACAGATGTACACAAGCGCGCTGACGCTCTCCCAGAGACATGGCCACATCTGTACACACGCTCGCTGATGGACTCCCAGAGACACGGCCACATGTACACACACGCTCGATGACGCACTCATAGAGACACGGCCACATATGTACAGAAGCGCGCTGATGCTCTCCCAGAGACATGGCCACATGTGTACACACACACTCGCTGATGTACTCCCAGAGACTCACCCACATGTACACACACGCTCACTGGCACACTCCCAGAGACATGGCCACATGTGTTCACACGCGTGCTGACGAACCCCCAGAGACACAGCCACATGTGTACACACGCTCGCTGACACACTCCCAGTGACATGGCCACATGTATACACACGCGCGCTGACGCTCTCCCAGAGACATGGCCACATATGTACACACACGCTCGCTGATGGACTCCCAGAGACACGGCCACATGTACACACACGCTCGCTGACGCACTCACAGAAACATGGCCACATGTACACATACGCTCGCTGACGCTCTCCTAGAGACATAGCTACATGTGTACACACGCGTGCTGACGCACTCCCAGAGACACGGTCACATGTACACACACGCTCGCTGACGCACTCATAGAGACACGGCCACATAGGTACACAAGCGCGCTGACGCTCTCCCAGTGACATGGCCACATGTATACACACGCGCGCTGACGCTCTCCCAGAGACATGGCCACGTGTGTACACACACGTTCGCTGATGGACTCCCAGAGACACGGCCACATGTACACACACGCTCACTGACGCACTCACAGAAACATGGCCACATGGGTACACAAGCGCGCTGACGCTCTCCCAGAGACATGGCCACATATGTACACACACGCTCGCTGATGGACTCCCAGAGACACGGCCACATGTGTACACACACCCGCTGAAGCGCTCCCAGAGACACGGCCACATGTGTACACATGTTCACTGATGCACTCCCAGACACACGGCCACATGTGTACACACACCCGCTGAAGCGCTCCCAGAGACACGGCCACATGTGTACACATGTTCACTGATGCACTCCCAGACACACGGCCACATGTGTACACATGCGCACGAAAGCACTCCCAGAGACCCGGCCACATGTGTACACACGCTCGCTGGCACACTCCCAGAGACATAGCCACATGTGTACACACACGCGTGCTGACGAACCCCCAGAGCCACAGCCACATATGTACACACGCTCGCTGACACACTCCCAGTGACATGGCCACCTGTATACACACGCGCGCTGACGCTCTCCCAGAGACATGGCCACATGTGTACACACACGCTCGCTGATGGACTCCCAGAGACATGGCCACATGTACACACACGCTCGCTGACGCACTCATAGAGACACAGCCACATATGTACACAAGCGCGCTGACGCTCTCCAAGAGACATGGCCACATATGTACACACACGCTCGCTGATGGACTCCCAGAGACACGGCCACATGTACACACACGCTCGCTGACGCACTCACAGAAACATGGCCACATGTACACACATGCTTGCTGACGCCCTCATAGAGACACGGCCACATGTGTACACAAGCGCGCTGACGCTCTCCCAGAGACATGGCTACATGTGTACACACGCTTGCTGACGCACTCCCAGAGACATGGCTACATGTATACACATGCTCGCTGATGCTCTCCCAGAGACATGGCTACATGTGTACACACGCGCACTGACGCACTCCCAGACACACGGCCACATGTGTACACGAGCGCACTAACGCACTCCCAGAGACCCGGCCACATGTGTACACACGCTCGCTGACACACTCCCAGTGACATGGCCACATGTATACACACGCGCGCTGACACTCTCCCAGAGACATGGCCACATATGTACACACATGCTCGCTGATGGACTCCCAGAGACACGGCCACATGTACACACATGCTCGCTGATGGACTCCCAGAGACATGGCCACATGTACACACAAGCTCGCTGACGCACTCACAGAAACATGGCCACATGTACACACACGCTCGCTGACGCTCTCCCAGAGACATGGCTACATGTGTACACACGCGCGCTGACGCACTCCCAGAGACATGGTCACATGTACAGACACGCTCGCTGACGCACTCATAGAGACATGGCCACATATGTACACACACGCTCGCTGACACACTCCCAGAGACATGGCCACATGTGTACACACGCGCGCTGACGGACTCCCAGAGACATGGCCATATGTGTACACACGCGCGCTGACGCACTCCCAGAGATTTGGCCACATGTATACACACGCATGCTAATGCACATCCAGAGACACAGCCACATGTGTACACACGCTCGCTTATGCGCTCACAGAGACATGGCCACATGTGTACACGCACGCACTGACGCACTCCCAGAGACATGGCCACATGGGTACACAAACGCTCACTTACGGACTCCCAGAGATATATCCCCATGTGTACACACACACTGACACACTCCCAGAGACAATTCACATGTGTACACACACCCTCGCTGATGCACTCCCAGAGACATTGCCAGATGTGTACACACGCTCGCTGACACAATCCCAGAGATACGGCCACATGTACACACACGCTGGTTGACATACTCCCAGAGACACGGCCACATGTGTACACACGTGCGCTGACGCTCTCCCAGAGTCATGGCCACAAGTACACGCACACACGGTGACGTACTCCCAGAGACACTGCCACATGTACACTCACGCTCGCTGATGCACTCCCAGAGACACAGCCACATGTGTACACACATGCTCACTGACACCCTCACAGAGACATGGCCACATGTGTACACACGCTCGCTGACGCACTCCCAGAGACATGACCACATGTGTACACACGCACGTTGACGTAATCCCAGAGACACGGCCATATATGTACACACACGTTCGCTGACGCACTCCCAGAGATATGGCCACATGTGTACACCCGCGCGCTGACGCACTCCCAGAGACATGGCCACATGTGTATAACCATCTTGCTGACGCACTCCTACTGACTTGGCCACATGTATACACACGTTCGCTGACGCACTCCCAGAGATATGGCCACATGTGTACACACGCTCACTAATGCACTCCCAGAGACATTGCCACATGTGTACACACACGCTCGCTGATGTGCTCCCAGAGACATGGCCACATATGTACACACACACAGGCTGACGCATTCCCAGAGACACGGACACATGTACACACAGATGGTGACGCACTCCCAGAGACATGGTCACATGTGTGTACACACACACTGACCCACTCCCAGAGACATGGCGACATATGTACACACGCTCGCTGACACACTCCCAGAGACATGGCCACATGTATACACACGCGCGCTGACGCACTCCCAGAGACACGGTCACATGTACACACCCACGCGGTGACGCACTCCCAGAGACATGGCCACATGTACACACAGGCTCGCTGACGCACTCCCAGAGACACGGTCACATGTACACGCCCACGCGGTGGCGCACTCCCAGAGACATGGCCACATATGTACACACACGCACGCTGACGCATTCCCAGAGACACGGACACATGTACACACAGATGGTGACGCACTCCCAGAGGCATGGTCACATGTGTGTACACACACACTGACGCACTCCCAGAGACATGGCGACATATGTACACACGCTCGCTGACACACTCCCAGAGACATGGCCACGTGCTGACGCACTCCCAGAGGCACGGCCACATGTGTACATACGCTCGCTGACGCACTCCCAGAGACACGGCTACATGTACACACACGCTCGCTGACGCACTCCCAGAGACATGGCCACATGTGTACACACGTCCGCTGACGCACTCCCAGAGACATGGCCACATGTGTACACAGGCTCGCTGACGCACTCCCAGAGACACGGTCACATGTACACGCCCACGCGGTGGCGCACTCCCAGAGACATGGCCACATGTACACACAGGCTCGCTGACGCACTCCCAGAGACACGGTCACATGTACACGCCCACGCGGTGGCGCACTCCCAGAGACATGGCCACATGTACACACAGGCTCGCTGACGCACTCCCAGAGACACGGTCACATGTACACGCCCACGCGGTGGCGCACTCCCAGAGACATGGCCACATGTACACACAGGCTCGCTGACGCACTCCCAGAGACACGGTCACATGTACACGCCCACGCGGTGGCGCACTCCCAGAGACATGGCCACATGTACACACAGGCTCGCTGACGCACTCCCAGAGACACGGTCACATGTACACGCCCACGCGGTGGCGCACTCCCAGAGACATGGCCACATATGTACACACACGCACGCTGACGCATTCCCAGAGACACGGACACATGTACACACAGATGGTGACGCACTCCCAGAGTACACATGCGCACTGATGCACTCCCAGAGACATGGCCAAGTGTACACACACGCTCACTGACGCACTCCCAGAGACATGGCCACATGTGTACACACACACTCACTGACACACTCCCAGAGACATGGCCACATGTGTACACATGCTCACTGACACACTCACAGAAACGTGGCCACATATACACACGTTCACTGACGCACTCACAGAGACGTAGCCACATGTGTACACACACGCTCGCTGACGCACTCCCAGAGACATGGCCACATGTGTACACACGTGTGCTGACGAACCCGCAGAGACACAGCCACATGTGTACACACGCTCGCTTACATACTCCAAGTGACATGGCCACATGTATACACACGCGCGCTGACGCTCTCCCAGAGACATGGCCACATGTGTACGCACACGCTCGCTGATGGACTCCCAGAGACACGGCCACATGTACACACACGCTCGCTGATGCACTCACAGAAACATGGCCACATGTACATACACGCTCGCTGACACACTCCCAGGCACACGGCCACATGTGTACGCACGTGCACTAACGCACTCCCAGAGACCCGGCCACATGTGTACACACGCGTGCTGACGAACCCCCAGAGACACAGCCACATGTGTACACACGCTCGCTGACACACTCCCAGTGACATGGCCACATGTATACGCATGCTCGCTGACGCACTCACAGAAACATGGCCACATGTATACACACGCGCGCTGACGCTCTCCCAGAGACATGGCCACATATGTACACATACGCTCGCTGATGGACTCCCAGAGACATGGCCACATGTACACACACGCTCGCTGTTGCACTCACAGAAACATGGCCGCATGTACACATACGCTCGCTGACGCTTTCTCAGAGACATGGCTACATGTGTACACACGCGTGCGGACGCACTCCCAGAGGCACGGTCACATGTACACACACGCTCACTGACGCACTCATAGAGACACGGCCACATATGTACACAAGCACGCTGACGCTCTCACAGAGGCATGGCCACATGTGTACACACGCGCGCTGACGCTCTCCCAGAGGCATGGCCACATGTGTACACACACACTCGCTGATGGACTCCCAGAGACACGGCCACATGTGTACACACACTCGCTGACGCACTCACAGAAACATGGCCACATGTGTACACAAGCACGCTGACGCTCTCCCAGAGACATGGCTACATGTGAACACACACGCTTGCTGACGCACCCCCAGAGACATGGCCACATGTGTACACACAGGCTCGCTGACACACTCCCAGAGACACGGCCACATATGTCCACACGCTCTCTGACGCACTCCCAGAGACACGGCCACATGTGTACACAAGCACGCTGACGCACTCCCAGAGACATGGCCACATGTGTACACACGCTCGCTGGCGCACTCACAGAAACATGGCCACATGTACACACACGCTCGCTGACGCTCTCCCAGAGACATGGCTACATGTGTACACACGCTCGCTGACGCACTCATAGAGACACGGCCACATATGTACACAAGCGCGCTGACGCTCTCCCAGAGACATGGCCACATGTGAACACACACGCTCGCTGACGCACCCCGAGAGACATGGCCACATGTACATAAACGCTCGCTATCGCACTCCCAGAGACATGGACACATGTATATACGCACGCGGTGACGCACTCCCAAAGACACGGCTACATGTGTACACACACCCGCTGAAGCGCTCCCAGAGACACGGCCACATGTGTACACACACCCGCTCTCCCAGAGACACGGCCACATGTGTACACACACCCGCTGAAGCACTCCCAGAGACACGGCCACATGTGTACACACACCCGCTGAAGCGCTCCCAGAGACACGGCCACATGTGTACACACACCCGCTGAAGTGCTCCCAGAGACACGGCCACATGTGTACACACACCCGCTGAAGCGCTCCCAGAGACATGGCCACATGTGTACACACACACACACACACGCTGATGCACTCCCAGACACACGGCCACATGTGTACACATGCGCACGAACACACTCCCAGAGACCCGGCCACATGTGTACACACGCTCACTGGCACACTCCCAGCGACATGGCCACATGTGTACACGCACGCGTGCTGACGAACCCCCAGAGACACAGCCACATGTGTACACACGCTCGCTGACACACTCCCAGTGACGTGGCCACATGTATACACATGCGCGCTGACGCTCCCCCAGAGACATGGCCACATCTGTACACACACGCTCGCTGATGGACTCCCAGAGACACGGCCACATGTACACACACGCTCGATGACGCACTCACAGAAACATGGCCACATGTACATACACGCTCGCTGACGCCCTCACAGAGACACGGCCACATGTGTACACAAGCGTGCTGACGAACTGCCAGAGACACGGCCACATGTGTACACACACCCGCTGAAGCGCTCCCAGAGACACGGCCACATGTGTACACACACCCGCTGAAGCGCTCCCAGAGACACGGCCACATGTGTACACACACCCGCTGAAGCGCTCCCAGAGACACGGCCACATGTGTACACACACCCGCTGAAGCGCTCCCAGAGACACGGCCACATGTGTACACACACCCGCTGAAGCGCTCCCAGAGACACGGCCACATGTGTACACACACCCGCTGAAGTGCTCCCAGAGACA
>NW_025211051.1:12392-14528 GCF_004010195.1 Chiloscyllium plagiosum
GTACACACGCGCGCTGACGCACTCCCAGAGACACGGTCACATGTATACACACGCTCGCTGACGCACTCATAGAGACACGGCCACATAGGTACACACGCGCGCTGACGCACTCCCAGAGACACGGTCACATGTATACACACGCTCGCTGACGCACTCATAGAGACACGGCCACATAGGTACACACGCGCGCTGACGCACTCCCAGAGACACGGTCACATGTATACACACGCTCGCTGACGCACTCATAGAGACACGGCCACATAGGTACACACGCGCGCTGACGCACTCCCAGAGACACGGTCACATGTACACACACGCTCGCTGATGGACTCCCAGAGACACGGCCACATGTACACACACGCTCGCTGACACACTCACAGAAACATGGCCACATTTACATACACGCTCGCTGACGCCCTCACAGAGACACGGCCACATGTACACACACGCTCACTGACGCACTCATAGAGACACGGCCACATATGTACACAAGCACGCTGACGCTCTCCCAGAGGCATGGCCACATGTGTACACACACGCTCGCTGATGGACTCCCAGAGACAAGGCCACATGTACACACACACTCACTGACGCACTCACAGAAACATGCCCACATGTACATACACGCTCGCTGACGCCCTCACAGGGACACGGCCACATGGGTACACAAGCGCGCTGACGCATTCACAGAGACATGGCTACATATGTACACGCGCTCGATGATAGACCCCCAGAGTCACGGCCACATGTACACACACGCTCGCTGACGCACTCACAGAAACATGTCCACATGTACACATACGCTCGCTGACGCTCTCCTAGAAACATGGCTACATGTGTACACACGCGCGCTGACGCACTCCCAGAGACACGGTCACATGTACACACACGCTCGCTGACGCACTCATAGAGACACGGCAACATAGGTACACAAGCACGCTGACGCTCTCCCAGAGACATGGCCACATGTGTACACATGCACGCTCGCTGACGCACTCACAGAAACATGTCCACATGTACACATACGCTCGCTGACGCTCTCCTAGAGACATGGCTACATGTGTACACACGCGCGCTGACGCACTCCCAGAGACATGGCCACATGTGTACATACACGCTCGCTGATGCCCTCCCAGAGACACGGCCACATGTACACACACGCTAACTGACGCACTCATAGAGACACGGCCACATATGTACACATGCACGCTGATGCTCTCCCAGAGGCATGGCCACATGTGTACACACACGCTCGCTGATGGACTCCCAGAGACACGGCCACATGTACACACACGCTCACTGACGCACTCATAGAGACACGGCCACATATGTACACAACGTGCTCACGCTCTCCCAGAGGCATGGCCACATGTGTACACACACGCTCGCTGATGGACTCCCAGAGACACGGCCACATGTACACACACGCTCACTGACGCACTCATAGAGACACGGCCACATATGTACACAAGCGCGCTGACGCTCTCCCAGAGGCATGGCCACATGTGTACACACACGCTCGCTGATGGACTCCCAGAGACACGGCCACATGTACACACACGCTCACTGATGGACTCCCAGAGACACGGCCACATGTGTACACAAGCGCGCTGATCCTCTCCCAGAGACATGGCTACATGTGAACACACACGCTCGCTGACGCACCCCCAGAGACATGGCCACATGTACATAAACGCTCGCTGACGCACTCCCAGAGACATTGCCACATGTGTACACACAAACGCGGTGACACACTCCCAGAGACATGACCACATGTGTACACACGCTCGCTGTCACACTCCCAGCGACATGGACACATCTATATACGCGTGCGCTGATACACTCACAGAGACACGGCCACATGTGTACACATGCTCGCTGACGCACTCCCAAAGACACGGCCACATGTGTACACACACCCGCTGAAGCGCTCCCAGAGACACGGCCACATGTGTACACATGTTCACTGATGCACTCCCAGACACACGGCCACATGTGTACACACGCGCACGAACACACTCCCAGAGACCCGGACACATGTGTACACATGCTCACTGGCACATCCCAGAGACATAGCCACATGTGTACACACACGCGTGCTGACGAACCCCCAGAGCCACAGCCACATGTGTACAC
>NW_025211051.1:15072-20610 GCF_004010195.1 Chiloscyllium plagiosum
TCGCTGATGCACTCCCAGAGATATGGCCACATGTGTACACCCGCGCGCTGACGCACTCCCAGAGACATGGCCACATGGGTACACAGACGCTCACTTACGGACTCCCAGAGATATATCCCCATGTGTACACACACACTGACGCACTCCCAGAGACAATTCACATGTGTACACACACCCTCGCTGATGCACTCCCAGAGACATTGCCAGATGTGTACACACGCTCGCTGACACAATCCCAGAGACACGGCCACATGTACACGCACGCTGGTTGACATACTCCCAGAGACACGGCCACATGTGTACACACGTGCGCTGACGCTCTCCCAGAGTCATGGCCACAAGTACACGCACACACGGTGACGTACTCCCAGAGACACTGCCACATGTACACTCACGCTCGCTGATGCACTCCCAGAGACATGGACACATGTGTACACATACGCTCGCTGACGCACCCCCAGAGACACGGCCACATGTGTACACACATGCTCACTGACACCCTCACAGAGACATGGCCACATGTATACACACGTTCGCTGACGCACTCCCAGAGATATGGCCACATGTGTACACACGCGCGCTGACGCACTCCCAGAGACATGGCCACATGTGTACACACGCTTACTAATGCACTCCCAGAGACATTGCCACATGTGTACACACACGCTCGCTGACGCACTCCCAGCAACACTGCCACATGTGTACACACACGCTCGCTGATGTGCTCCCAGAGACATGGCCACATATGTACACACACGCAGGCTGACGCATTCCCAGAGACACGGACACATGTACACACAGATGGTGACGCACTCCCAGAGACATGGTCACATGTGTGTACACACACACTGACGCACTCCCAGAGACATGGCCACATGTATATACCCGCCAGCTGATGCACTCCCAGAGACACGGCCACGTGTGTACATACGCTCGCTGACCCACTCCCAGAGACATGTCCACATGTATACACACGCGCGCTGACGCACTCCCAGAGACACGGTCACATGTACACACCCACGCGGTGACGCACTCCCAGAGACATGGCCACGTGCTGACGCACTCCCAGAGGCACGGCCACATGTGTACACACGCTCGCTGACGCACTCCCAGAGACACGGCCACATGTACACACACGCTCGCTGACGCACTCCTAGAGACACGGCCACATGTGTCCACACGCTCGCTGACGCACTCCCAGAGATATGGCCATATGTATACACACGCTCGCTGACGCACTCTCAGAGTCATGGCCACATGTGTACACACGCTCGCTGACGCACTCCCAGAGACATGGCCACATGTGTACACACGTTCGCTGATGCACTCCCAGAGATATGGCCACATGTGTACACATGCGCACTGACGCACTCCCAGATACATGGCCACATGTGTACACACGCGCTGACGCACTCCCAGAGACAATTCACATGTGTACACACACCCTCGCTGATGCACTCCCAGAGACATTGCCAGATGTGTACACACGCTCGTTGACATACTCCCAGAGACACGGTCACATGTATACACACGCACGCTGACGCTTTCCCAGAGTCATGGCCACAAGTACACGCACACACGGTGACGTACTCCCAGAGACACTGCCACATCTCCACACACACACTCGCTGATGCACTCCCAGAGACATGGACACATGTGTACACATACGCTCGCTGACGCACTCCCAGAGACACGGCCACATGTGCACGCACATGCTCACTGACACACTCCCAGAGACATGGCCACATGTGTACACACGCTCGCTGACGCACTCCCAGAGACATGGCCACGTGTACACACACGCTCGCTGACACACTCCCAGAGACGTGACCACATATGTACACAGGCGCTGACGCACTCCCAGAGACACGGCCACGTGTACACACACGCTCACTGACACCCTCCCAGAGACATCGGCCACATGTTTACACACGCTCGCTGACGCACTCCCAGAGACATGGCCACATGTGTAAACACGCTCGCTGACGCAATCCCAGAGACATGGCCACATGTGTACACATGCACGTTGACGCAATCCCAGAGACATGGCCACATGTGAAAAACACGTTCGCTGATGCACTCCCAGAGATATGGCCACATGTGTACACACGCGCACTGACACACTCCCAGATACATGGCCACATGTGTACACACGTTCGCTGTCGCACTCCCAGAGACTTGGCCACATGTGTACACACGTTCGCTGATGCACTCCCAGAGAAATGGCCACATGTGTACACATGCTCGCTGACGCACTCCCAGAGATACGGCCACATGTGTAGACACACGCTTGCTGATGCGCTCCCAGAGACATGGCCACATGTGTACACACGCTCGCTGACGCACTCCCAGAGACACGGCCACATGTGTACACACGCTTGCTGACGCACTCCCAGAGATATGGCCACATGTGTACACACACGCTCGCTGACGCTCTCCCAGAGACATGGCCACATGTACATACACACACGCTGACGCACTCCCAGAGACACGGCCACATGTATACACACACACATGCTGACACAATCCCAGAGGCACGGCCACATGTGTACACACGCGGTGAAGCACTCCTAGAGCCATGGCCACATGTACACACACGTACTGACGCATTCCCAGAGACATGGCCACATGTTTACACACACGCGCTGACGCACTCCCAGAGACACAGCCAAATGTGTACACACACACATGCTGACACAATCCCAGAGACACGGCCACAAGTGTACACACACGCGGTGAAGCACTCCCAGAGACACGGCCACATGTGTACACACGCTCGCTGATGCACTCCCAGAGACATGGCCACATGTGTATACACCCGCTCGCTGACGCACTCCCAGAGACATGGCCACATGTGTACACACGTTCGCTGACGCACTCCCAGAGACCTGGCCACATGTGTACACACGTTCGCTGACGCCCTCACAGAGACACGGCCTCATGTGTACACACACGCTCGCTGATGCGCTCCCAGAGACATGGCCACATATATCTGGGAGTGTGTCAGTGCGTGTGTGTACACATGTGGCCATATCTCTGGGAGTGCGTCAGCAAACGGGTGTACACATGTGGCGCCCGTGTGTGTACACATGTGACCGTGTCTCTGGGGGTGCGTCAGCGTGTGTGTGTACACATGTGGCCAAGGCTCTGGGAGTGCTTCACCGCGTATGTGTACACATGTGGCCGTGTCTCTGGGAGTGCATCAGCGAGCGTGTGTGTACATCTGGCCATGTCTCTGGGTGTGCGTCACCGCGTGGGTGTGTACATGTGGTCGTGTCTCTGGGAGTGCGTCAGCGAGCGTGTCTACACATGTGGCCGTGTCTCTGGGAGTATGTCAGCGAGCGTGTGTCTACACATGTCAGCATGAGTATGTGTACACATTTGGCTGTGCCCTCCCAGAGACACGGCTACATGTGTACACACACGCGCTGACGCAGTCCCAGAGACTTGGCCTCATGTATACACATGCGCGCTGACGCTCTCCCAGAGACATGGCCACATGTGCACACACGCGCGCTGTCACACTCCTAGAGACATGGCCACATGTGTACACACACGCATGCTGACGCATTCCCAGAGAGATGGCCACATGTACACACACGCGGCGAAGCACTTCCAGAGACATGGTCACATGTGTGTACACACACTTGCTGTCACACCCCCAGAGACATGGCCTCATGTGTACACACGTGCGCGGTGACGCAGTCCCAGAGACACGGCCACATGTATATATGCGCGTGCTGATGCACTCCCAGAGACATGGCCACGTGTGTACACACGCTCGCTGACACACTCCCAGAGACATGGCCACATGTATACACACGTGCGCGCTGACGCATTCCCAGAGACACGGCCACATGTACACACCAACGCCTTGACGCACTCCCAGAGACACGGCCACATGTACACACACGCTCGCTGACACACTCCCAGAGACACGGCCACATGTATATATGCGCGCGCTGATGCACTCCCAGAGATATGGCCACATGTATACACACGTGTGCGCTGACGCAGTCCCAGAGACAAGGCCACATGTACACACCCACGCCTTGGCGCACTCCCAGAGACACAGCCACATGTACACACACGCTTGCTGACACACTCTCAGAGACACGGCCACGTACACACAGGCTCGCTGACGCTCTCCCAGAGGCATGGCCACATGTGCACACACACGTGCGCTGACGCACTCCCAGAGGCGTGGCCACATGTGTACACACACGCACGCTGACACATTCCCAGAGAGATGGCCACATGTACACACACGCGTGCTGACGCACTCCCAGAGACACGGCTACATGTGTCCACACGCTCGCTGACGCACTCCCAGAGATATGGCCACATGTGTGCACACACGCGCTGACGCACTCCCAGAGACACGGCCACATGCGTCCACACGCTCTCTGACGCACTCCCAGAGATATGGCCACATGTTTACACACGCGCGCTGAGCACTCCCAGAGATATGGCCACATGTGTACACACGCTCCCTGACACACTCTCAGAGACACGGCCACATGTGTACACACGCTCGCTGACACACTCCCAGAGACATGGCCACATGTGTACACACGCGCGCTGACGCACTCCCAGAGACTTGGCCACATCTGTACACATGCTCGCTGACGCACTCCCAGAAACACGGCCACATGTATATACACACACGCTGACGCACTCCCAGAGACATGGCCACATGTGTACACACGCGTGCTGACGCTCTCCCAGAGACACATTCACATGTGTACACATGTTCGCTGATGCGCTCCCAGAGACACGGCCACGTGTGTACACATGCTCGCTGACGCACTCCCAGAGACATGGCCACATGTATACATACGCTCGCTGACGCTCTCCCAGAGACATGGCCACATGTGTACACACGCTCGCTGACGCACTCCCAGAGACACGGCCACATGTGTACACACACTCGCTGACGCATGCCCAGAGACACGGCCAGATGTGTCCACACGGTCGCTGACACACTCCCAGAGACATGGCCACATGCGTACACACGCTCGCTAATGCATGCCCAGAGACATGGCCACATATGTACACACATGCGCGCTGATGCACTCCCAGAGACATGGCCACATCTGTACACATGCTCGCTGACGCACTCCCAGAAACAAGGCGACATGTATATACACACACGCTGACGCACCCGCAGAGACACAGCCACATGTGTACACATGCGTGCTGACGCTCTCCCAGAGACACATTCACACAGGCTCGCTGATGCGCTCCCAGAGACATGGCCACATCTGTACACACGTTCGCTGACGCACTCCCAGAAACATGGCCACATGTATACACACACACACTGACGCTCTCCCAGAGACACATTCACATCTGTACACACGCTCACTGACGCACTCACAGAGATATGGCCACATGTGTACACACGCTCCCTGACGCACTCCCAGAGACATGGCTACATGTGTACACACGCTCACTGACGCACTCCCAGTGACATGGCCACATGTACACCCACGCTCGCTGACACACTCCCAGAGACACGGCCACATGTGTACACAC
>NW_025211051.1:20736-21485 GCF_004010195.1 Chiloscyllium plagiosum
CACTACTGCAGCCTTTCTCTTGGACAGACTTAAAACAACAATTAACTTATCTGATTCTGTGCTGTGAACTTTACCCAACAGTTCCTCCAAGATTAGTTGTGAATTTCACTGTTTGTTAATTTTCCCAGGTGCACTCCGATGTCCACCATACATGAATTCAAACAGCAAAGGAGTAACTGTGCAGGTTCTTTCTTTCTTTCTTTCTTTCTTTCTTTCTCTCTCTCTCTCTCTCTCTCTTTCCTGCACTGTCCTCACCATGTGCTTCCTTTGTCTGTCCTTCTCCCTTTTAAACTGCTGTTGTTTGACGTTTTTTTTCCAAAGTTCTAAAACAATGCAACAGCATATAAAACAGTAATTGCTGCTCCTGGAATTCGAGGAAACCACCTCCAACACTTAAAATACCTCAAAAAAAGGAGCAGCTCTTACAGCCATAAATTTTTCCCGTCCTCCATCTTGGATTTACTATCTATGGTACTTAACTCTGTGATCTGCCTGTATTGCTTGCAAGACAAAGCTTTTCACTGTGCCTCGGTACATGTGACAATAAATTCAATTCAATTCAATTCAGAGTTCAAACACCAGGCCTTATAGATTCAAGCTAAGAAGCATAAAGATTAGAGGGGATGTGAGGAAAATCTGTTTTATGCAGAGGTTGCAGTATATCTGGAATTCACTGCCTGAGTTCATGGTGAAGGCAGAGATGTTAAAACATTTTAAGAAATACCTGGATCTGCACCTTAAGTGCTGTA
>NW_025211052.1:0-127 GCF_004010195.1 Chiloscyllium plagiosum
GTTTAAGGCGGTGATCCCCAAACTAATCCCACTGCCCCCCCCCCCGCTCTCTCTCCATAGCCCTGTATCAATCCCCAAACTAATCCCACTGCCCCCGCTCTCTCTCCATAGCCCTGTATCGATCTTC
>NW_025211052.1:1423-3467 GCF_004010195.1 Chiloscyllium plagiosum
CCCACTGTCCCCCGCTCTCTCCCCATAGCCCTGTATCTGTCCTCAAACTAATCCCACTGTCCCCCGCTCTCTCCCCATAGCCCTGTATCTGTCCTCAAACTAATCCCACTGTCCCCCGCTCTCTCCCCATAGCCCTGTATCAGTCCCCAAACTAATACCACTGTCCCGCCACTCTCCCCATAGCCCTGTGTCAGTCCCCAAACTAATCCCACTGTCCCCCCGCTCTCTCTCCCCATAGCCCTATATCAGTCCCCAAACTAATCCCAGTGCCCCCCGCTCTCTCCCCATAGCCCTGTATCAGTCAACAAACTAATCCCTCTGACCCCGGTCTCTCTCCCCGTAGCCCTGTATCAGTCCCCAAACTAATCCCACTGTCCCCGCCCACTCCCGACGGCCCTGTATCAGTCCCCAAACTAATCGCACTGCCACACTCTCCACCTTATAGCCCTGTATCAGTCCGCAAACTAATTCCACTGTCCCTGCTCTCTAACCCCATAGCCCTGTATCAGTCCCTAAACTAATCCCACTGTCCCCAATCTCTCCCCATAGCCCTGTATCAGTCCCCAAACTAATCCCACTGTCCATGCTCTCTCTCCCCATAGCCCTGTATCAGTCCCTAAACTAATCCCACTGTCCCAGCGCTCTCCCCATAGCCCTGTATCAGTCCCCAAACTAATCCCACTGCGCCGGCTCTCTCCCCATAGCCCTGTATCAGTCCCCAAAACTAATCCCACTGCCCCCGCTCTCCCCAAAGCCCTGTATCAGTCCCCAAACGAATCCCACTGTCCCCACTCTCTCCCCATAGCCCTGTATCAGTCCGAAAACTAATCCCACTGTCCCTGCTCTCTCTCCCCATAGCCCTGTATCAGTCCCTAAACTAATCCCACTGTCCCCGCTCTCTCCCCATAGCCCTGTATCAGTCCCCAAACTAATCCCACTGCCACACTCTCTCCCCATAGCCCTGTATCAATCCCCAAACTAATCCCAATGTCCCCTCTCTCTCACCATAGCCCTGTATCAATCCCCAAACTGAGCCCACTGTCCCCTCTCTCTCCCCAGAGCCCTGTATCAATCCCCAAACTGATCCCACTGCCATCACTCTCACTCCCAATAGCCCTGTATCAGTCCCTAAACTAATCCCACTGTCCACGCTCTCACCCCATAGCCCTGAATCAGTCCCCAAACCATTCCCACTGCACCAATCTCTCCCCATAGCCCTGTATCAGTCCCCAAACTAATCCCACTGTCCCCCGCTCTCTCCCCATAGCCCTGTATCAGTCCCCAAGCTAATCCCACTGCCACCCCACTCTCTCACCATAGCCCTGTATCAGTCCCAAAACTAATCCCACTGTCCCTCGCTCTCTCCCCATAGCCCTGTATCAGTCCCCAAACTAATCCCACTGTCCCCTCTCTCTCCCCATAGCCCTGTATATATCAGTCCCCAAACTAATCCCAGTGCCCCCCGCTCTCTCCCCATAGCCCTGTATCAGTCCCCAAACTAATCCCACTGTCCCCCCGCTCTCTCTCCCCATAGCCCTATATCAGTCCCCAAACTAATCCCAGTGCCCCCCGCTCTCTCCCCATAGCCCTGTATCAGCCCCAAACTAATCACACTGACCTCACTCTCTCTCCCCATAGCCCTGTATCAGTCCCCAAACTAATCCACTGCCCTCACTCTCTCTCCCCATAGCCCTGTATCAGTCCCCAAACTAATCCCAGTGCCCCCCGCTCTCTCCCCATAGCCCTGTATCAGTCAACAAACTAATCCCTCTGCCCCCGGTCTCTCTCCCCGTAGCCCTGTAACAGTCCCCAAACTAATCCCACTGTCCCCGCTCTCTCCCGATAGCCCTGTATCAGTCCCCAAATTAATCCACTGCCCTCACTCTCTCTCCCCATAGCCCTGTATCAGTCCCCAAATGAATCCCACTGAGTTGCTCTCTCCCCATAGTCCTGTATCAGTCCCCAAACTAATCCCACTGTCCCCCTGCTCTCTCTCCCCCTAGCCCTATATCAGTCCCCCAACTAATCCCCGTGCCCCCCCCCC
>NW_025211052.1:3949-6780 GCF_004010195.1 Chiloscyllium plagiosum
TGTATGGAATGAGCTGCCAGAGGATGTGGTTGAGGCTGGTACAATTGCAACATTTCAGAGGCATTTGGATGGGTATACGAATAGGAAGGGTTTGGAGGGATATGGGCCGGGTGCTGGCAGGTGGGACTAGATTGGCTTGGGATATCTGGTCGGCATGGACGGGTTGGACTGAAGGGTCTATTTCCTTGCTGTACATCTCTGTAACTCTAATGTTGATTTTCTTTCTCCCCCCCCCCCGCCTTCCCCAATCTTTCCACACGGGGAGCTGTTTGAGTTGGAGGAGTCGGAAGGTTCCGGAACGTCGGACGGCGAGTCGGACGACAGCAGGGAGGGGCATGCCCGGCAGGGGGTCAGCCCCTGGGGCAGCGACCTGCTGAGCTGCGTCAGCGATGGCGACCTGCGGAAGCTTCTGGAACACGCCGGGAGCAGGCGGCGGTCGCTGGGGTGGGAGGCGGGGCCGGGCTGCGTCCACCAGCCGCCCTCCCGCAGCCCCTCGCAGTGGGTGGGGGAGGGGGGCCGCCGCCGGCGCTCGAGCGAAATGTGGATGATGCCCCCCCAAGTCGAAGAGCCGGCCTCCCGCTCCGGCCGCCGGCGGTCTTCGGCGGACCAGGGGCCGAGGTGGGGGAGCAGGGCGTCCCCTGGGACTCAATCCTGGGGCAACGCCCCCACCCCCCAGCACCAGTGAAGCAAAAGGTAGCCCCATTAGGGGTGATACAGGTCAGGACCCCTGGATCTTGCAAGGAAAAAAGCTTCCCTGGCCTCGATTCCCACGCGTTCCAAACCCCATGCTTTAATCATCCCAACACTGTGACTCATTCACAGGGCAGAGAGGAGCCAGACCAGGATCAGGAAAATCTCTCCTGCCACCTCCACCTCTTCAGATTGTGGGTTCATGCGCCCTTCCCACTGTCTCCAACCCATCATGGCAGCGCTGAGGGAGCGGGCACTGTCGGAGAGTCAGTGCTGAGGGAGTGGGCACTGTCACAGGGTCAGTGCTGAGGGAGTGGGCACTGTCAGAGGGTCAGTGCTGAGGGAGTGGGCACTGTCAGAGGGTCAGCGCTAAGGGAGCAGGCACTGTCAGAGGGTCAGTGCTGAGAAAGCGGGCACTGTCAGAGGGTCAGCACTGAGGGAGCGGGCACTGTCAGAGGGTCAGCGCTGAGGGAGCAGGCACTGTCAGAGGGTCAGTGCTGAGGGAGCAGGCACTGTCAGAGGATCAGTGCTGAGGGAGCAGGCACTGTCAGAGGGTCAGTGCTGAGGGAGAGGGCACTGTTGAAGGGTCAGCACTGAGGGAGCAGGCACTGTCGGAGGGTCAGTGCTGAGGGAGTGGGCACTGTCACAGGGTCAGTGCTGAGGGAGTGGGCGCTGTCAGAGGGTCAGCGCTGAGGGAGCAGGCACTGTCAGAGGGTCAGTGCTGAGGGAACGCCTCACTGTTGGCGGGTCAGCACTGAGGGAGTGGGCACTGTCACCGGGTCAGTGCTGAGGGAGCAGTGGAGTCCAGTGTCTGATTGGAATAGTGTACTGGCTAGTTTTGTGAGCTTCAACCAACTCCAGTGACCAATGCAATTCAAGTCATACACTGGATTCCAATGATCCGGGGAATTCTATCATTGTCTCCTGGGTAAATCTGAGACAATGAGAGATGGGAAGAATTTGAGAGTGTGGCTGAGAGAAATAATGAGATGAATATTCTGAAATCTAGAGAGAGAGTCAGTCCAGCTCCCTTTCTCTGACCCCATTACAGCTCTGTAAATTACCCAGCCTGTTATTCACAAAGCAGCTAGCATTCTGCACTTCTGTACATCGTGTCCTAACTGCACCTATTAATAAAGTTGGAAGATGATTATTCCCAGCAACTTTGTCATGATTTATCGGAGGACAAAGCTGCAGTTCCATACCCTGGTACTGGTCCATCAGGTCAGGATTGAGAATGAAAATCCCAACATTCATTCACACGATCTCGCACATATCACTGTCTCTCTCACACAGTATTCATTCACATTTTCCCAGACAATCTATTCACTTTCACACTCAGCCACACACTCACTCGTATTCTGTCACACATGAACACACGCAAATGCTTATGTACACACACCCTGACACATCCACACACACTCTCACACAGATTTGTATTCACGAAACAACAGATTTAAGAACAGTTTCTTCCTCGCTGTTATTAGACTTCTGAATGCATCTTTCAAATTTTAGATCTAATGGTGATATTGCACTCTGCATCTTCTCTGCAGGCATCACATTATATTCCACGCTCTGCTCTATTACCCTAATGTACTCTGTATGGTAAGATCTGCTTATATTGGTGAGTTTTGAGAAGATTTGTAGCTCAGGTTGAGGTTCTGGATGTAGTTTTGCTCACTGGAAGGTTCATTTTCAGACGTTTCATTTCCGTACTAGGTAACATCTTCAGTGAGCCTCCGGATGAAGCACTGTTGATGATTCCCACTTTCTATTTATATGTTTGGGTTTCTTTGGGTTGGTGATGAAAATGAACCTTCCAGCTCGGTGAGCAAACCTACATCTATCTGCTTGTACTGCACGAAAAACAAAACTTTTCATTGTCCCCGAGGTCCATGGGACAAAAATAAATCAGATCCAATCAGTTACACACCCAAACATGCACGCTCTCAAATATACACACACACACACAAATACAGTCACACTCACACATTCACAAATACACACAAATATACTCACTGTCATACAAATACACACACACTCACATGCACAAATATCCTCACACATAAATACACTCACTCACACGTACACACACACAAATACACTCACATGCACACATATACACACACATTCACTCCCAT
>NW_025211052.1:6926-12487 GCF_004010195.1 Chiloscyllium plagiosum
CTCACTCACATGCACACACAAATACACACACATATGCACAATTACACACACACCCATAACACAATACACTGACACACAAAAATACACACACACACTCATTCTCTCACACTCACACATAAACACACTCACAATCACATTCACACACACAAATGCACTCAAACACACACACTCACAAATGCAGCCACTGGACTCCTCCCTTGGGGAACAGGATGAGGCCATTCATTCCCCTTGTTCCTGTCCCACCATTCAGTTAGACCGAGCCTGATCTGTGCCTTAACTCCATCTACCTGCCTCACGATGAATCGTCCATCCAGCGTCCAGCCTCAAAAGCACCTTGGGGTTTGAGGTGGGAAGGCTCTGAGATTTTCCCCTGACCTGCTGCCAGGAAACGGGGTTTCCTGACTCCAGGGGTCGAAATGTTGGATTCAACGAGTCACATCTCATAACAGAGCAGTGCATTTATTACAGGCCAATTACGGAGCACATTGACACCGTGAGAAATATGTACAAATGATTACCATCTTAAATAGAGATTTACATCAGTTAACAAAATGAACATCATTTACAATATCCACAACAATTGCTACAACACAATTTTGTCGGCTGTTCAAGGGGTTAACTTCTCCGAAGTGAGTTCAACGTATCACTGCTGCTGAAAGGGGCAGACAGTCCCTCGGGTGTCCGGCTTGTTGACCTTGGGTGGCATCACAGCTTGGTGAAGGCCAAATGGTGTCTGGGGGCCATGTCCTGAGCGGCTGAGCCAGAGACAGGCCCTTCGGTCCGAATTGGTCCGTGCCGACCAATGTGTCCGTCCACTTTCACCCCCACTTGGCCCATCTAATCCAAACCATTCCTGAGCGTGTGTTTGGATCGAATCACAGTGACCCGGGGTGGGGGAAGGGGCAGGAAATTGGGCGGGAGGGGATGTCAGATCAGCCCTGAGCGAGGTCGGACGAATGGCCTCCTCCTATGGCCATTTCTTACCATCTGATTGGCCAAGGGGGTTGAGGGGTTGTCGGGGATGGAGTCAGAAACAGATGGGATAGTCTCGCGGAGAGGCGGGCTGAGTGGCCTCCTCCTGTCCCCATTTCTTACTGTCCGATGAGCCAAGGGGTTGAGGGGATTGACGAGGTTGGAGAGTAGAAACAGATGGGATAGTCTGGCAAAGAGGTGGGCTGAGTGGCCTCCCCTGTCCCCATTTCATACCGTCCTATTGTCCAAGGGGTTGAGGGGATTGACGAGGATGGAGAGTAGAAACAGATGGGATAGTCTGGCAAAGAGGCGGGCTGAGTGGCCTCTCCGTGCTGCTTCTTCTTCCGTTAGTCCACCCGCCTCTTGCCCCCGAACACGGCAGAGACGCTGCGGACGATGCCCCGGAGCCGGGCTGCCCGTTTGGGCACTGCTCTGGCCTCCTGCACCGCAGCCAGCAGCTGGCGGAAGACCAGCAGGACCCCGTGGTAGCCTTCGGCAGCTGAGACCTCCAGGAAGGCGCAGCCGCTGCCCAGCGCCAGGAGGCGCCCTTCCTCCACCGACACCTCCCGCCGGTGGCACAGGTCCCTCTTGTTGCCCGCCAGCACCACGGTGGCCCGGGCACTGCCCCGGAGCCACGCCAGCTGCCGACGCGCCACCTCGAAGCTCTGCCGGTCTAGGATGCTGTAGACCAGGACGAAACCATCGGCCCAGCGCATCTGCTGTTCGCTCGGCTGCGAAAGGGGGACGGGTGTGAGTGCCGGCATTCCCTGGAGACGGATCGAAGCCCCCGCTCAAGCCCCTCGGTGCAGGACGGTGCCCCCTCCCTCCCCTCCAACCACCCCACGGCTATTCACCTTTAGTGTGCCTCATAATCAGACCCAACCCTGACCCCAATGGAGGCTGGGGCATCCAACAGGGGTAGCCAATGGCACTGGGGTAATTGGACATCTTCTCCACCCCCCTCCCACCGCTCCCCAGAGTTCTCATCCCTCTCCCCACAGGGAATGGCTACCAGCTATTCACCTTTAGGGTGCATCACAGTTGGAACCCATCCTGACTCCACTGGAGACTGGGCTGTCCAACAGAGTAGCCAATGGCACTGACGTAAATGTTTTTCACCCCCCCACCCACCTCCAGAGGGCTCCATCTCATCCCCCTCCCCACACCAACACCCCCTCCGTTCCCCACCCCCACACTCTCCCTGCCCCAATCACCTGGAGGTTCAGACAGTCCCAAATGTGAAAGCGAGTCTCCGCACGGTCGATCGTCACGTTGTGAGTGTAAATGGTCTCTGTCAAGGCAAAACCAGGAGTCAGCTGCTGGCTATTCGCCTACAGAGTGCGGCGCAGATCAGATTCCAGTCCCAGGCCCCCAATGGAGAGTGTGGGGTACGCCTTCCTCCCCCCCTCCCCAACACCCCCCCCCCCCCCCCAAGAACGGGGGGTGGGGGGCATTGAGGGACATGGATTCTAACACCTCATCAACTCCCTCTCCCCTCAACTCCTTCTCCCCTTCAACCTCCCACAACTTCATCTCCCCCAATTCCCTCTCCTCCAATTCCCTCTCCCCCTCAACCTCCCTCCTCAACTCCATCTCCCCAATTCCCTCTCCTCCAATTCCCTCTCCCCCTCAACCTCCCTCCTCAACTCCATCTCCCCAATTCCCTCTCCTCCAATTCCCTCTCCCCCTCAACCTCCCTCCTCAACTCCATCTCCCCAATTCCCTCTCCTCCAATTCCCTCTCCCCTTCCCCAATTCCCTCTCCCCACAATTCCCCCTCCCCCCAAATTCCCACCTCCCACCCACCCCCGCCGAGCAGAATGGTCTCCTCACCGATATCGCCGTATTCCCCGATGAATCTCCGGGTGAGGAAGCGGACGGCGAGGGCTACAGAGGGACAGAGAGAGAGAGACAGAGGTTGGAGGCTGAGTATCAGGAAGAGGTCACCACAGAAAGCCGGTCCTAGCCACAACTGCTAGCCCCTGTCCCCTCTCCCACCACCCGGCAGGGTCCACTGGAGGCTAGCTCTGATGTGAAGGTCCCGGGATGGGATTCCCCAAGGACAGAGGACCGGCCACTTCCCAATCGCTTGCCCCAACCCGTTGCTAACAGGACTGAGGCCAGACCAAAGGCAAGATGGGGCGGGGTGGGGGATAAACCAACACAGTTCAGGAACAAACAGCAAAACAGAGCGTAACTCTTTGTGGGTTAAGACTGACCGGGTTGGTAAACAGCAAAGAAATAGGCCCTTCGGCCCATTTAGTCCGTACTGGCCATTGAACAGCCATCAATTCAATTCCGCTGTCCAAATCTGACAGGATCTCCAGTTCAGATAGACACACAGACACACAGACACACAGACACACACACAGACACACACACAGACACACACACAGACACACAGACACACACACAGACACACACACACAGACACACACAAACACACACACACACAAACAGTCTGTGGAGCAAGGGGCGGGCTTGAACTTGGGTCTACCAGCTCAGAGAGAGGGACACTACCCCTCTCCCACCACCAGGACACTCCGCACAACCCACATATCCCAAGCGGGCTCCCAAGGGTGCCTTCCCTCTCCTTTGGCCACCTCCTTGGATTCAGGGCTGATGGGCAGAAAGGTTTACTCAGAGAGCTGGGTAAACAGGGAATGCAATCTCGGCTAATGGCAGACTGGGTGGTGCTCCAGCGACCCTGGCATTTGCCCTTCCTGCACCCCCCACCGCCCCCCCCCCCGCCCCTCCCCCGGCTCCCGCGACCAGGTTTTCAAAAGAAAATCCATTCACCAGACTTGCCAACCCTCTCTGCACCCAGGATGAGAATGTTGACCTGCAGTCTCTCCTGACCGGGCACTGCCAGGCATTCCCGGCTTTTGGTGTGGAGTACCATTTCTGCTGGCAGGAGCTGGTGCTGCCGGGAACAGGTATAGCACACTCTGCTCGAACACAGACAAGTCTGTTTTATACCACCTCCCACAGCCTGGAGAAAAGGGGCAGGGCAGGGGGTGGGCAGTGATGTTGTCAGCGTCCAACCACAGTCTGATCCGCAGACCTCACCGAGTTCTGGGCCACAGAGTGCTCATGAGTCATTTTTAACCGTTTCTAGGCATGTTCAAAGGTTTCATTGTTGGCTTCCTGCGGAATGGGGTGGGGAGGAAAGCAGAATTGTAAAATCCGAGGGTCGGGGCTGAGGGCACGGGCACTGTCGGAGGGTCAGTGCTGAGGGAGCGGGCACTGTCGGAGGGTCAGGGCTGAGAGCACGGGCACTGTTGGAGAGTGACGGCTGAGGGAGCGGGCACTGTCGGAGGGTCAGGGCTGAGGGCACGGGCACTGTTGGAGAGTGAGGGCTGAGGGAGCGGGCACTGTCGGAGGGTCAGGGCTGAGGGCACGGGCACTGTCGGAGGGTCAGGGCTGAGGGAGCGGGCACTGTCGGAGGGTCAGGGCTGAGGGAGCATGCACTGTTGGAGGGTCAGTGCTGAGGGAGCGGGCACTGTTGGAGGGTCAGTGCTGAGGGAGAGGGCACTGTCGGAGGGTCAGTGCTGAGGGAGCATGCACTGTTGGAGGGTCAGTGCTGAGGGCACGGGCACTGTTGGAGGGTCAGTGCTGAGGGAGTGGGCACAGTTGGAGGGTCAGTGCTGAGGGAGTGGGAGGGGGACCCCGTTACTCCAGTGAGAGTCAGCCCCTTCAGGAGGGGGAGGGGGACCCCGTTACTCCAGTGAGAGTCAGCCCCTCCAGGTGAGGGAGGGGGACCCCGTACCCCAGTGAGACTCAGCCCCTTCAGGAGAGGGAGGGGGACCCCGTACCCCAGTGAGAGTCAGCCCCTTCAGGAGCGGGAGGGGGACCCCATACCCCAGTGAGAGACAGCCCCTTCAAGAGAGGAAGGGGGACCCCGTACCCCAGTGAGAGACAGCCCCTTCAGGGGCGGGAGGGGGACCCCATACCCCAGTGAGAGACAGCCCCTTCAAGAGAGGAAGGGGGACCTCGTACCCCAGTGAGAGACAGCCCCTTCAGGAGGGGGAGGGGGACCCCGTACCCCAGTGAGAGACAGCCCCTTCAGGAGAGGGAGGGGGATCCCATACCCCAGTGAGAGACAGCCCCTTCAGGAGGGGGAGGGGGACCCCGTACCCCAGTGAGAGACAGCCCCTTCAGGAGAGGAAGGGGGACCCCGTACCCCAGTGAGAGTCAGCCCCTTCAGGAGAGGGAGGGACACCCCGTACCCCAGTGAGAGTCAGCCCCTTCAGGAGAGGAAGGGGGACCCCGTACCCCAGTGAGAGTCAGCCCCTTCAGGAGAGGGAGGGGGACCCCATACCCCAGTGAGAGTCAGCCCCTTCAGGAGAGGGAGGGACACCCCGTACCCCAGTGAGAGTCAGCCCCTTCAGGAGAGGGAGGGGGACACCGTACCCCAGTGAGAGTCAGCCCCTTCAGGAGAGGGAGGGACACCCCGTACCCCAGTGAGAGCCAGCCCCTTCAGGAGAGGGAGGGGGACACCGTACCCCAGTGAGAGTCAGCCCCTTCAGGAGAGGGAGGGACACCCCGTACCCCAGTGAGAGCCAGCCCCTTCAGGAGAGGGAGGGGGAC
>NW_025211052.1:13218-14637 GCF_004010195.1 Chiloscyllium plagiosum
CCAGTCTCCCCATTGTAGAGGAGACCGCATCGGGAGCAATGGATACAATAAATGATATTGGTGGATGTGCAGGTAAAACTTTGATGGATGTGGAAGGCTCCTTTAGGGCCTTGGATAGAGGTGAGGGAGGAGGTGTGGGCACAGGTTTTACAGTTCCTGCGGTGGCAGGGGAAAGTGCCAGGATGGGAGGGTGGGTCGTAGGGGGGCGTGGACTGTCTCCTTTTCCACATATCCACTCCACCCTCTCCTCCCCCACTGACCTATTGTACTCTCTCCCCACCCCCACCCTCCTCTAGCTTATCTCTCCACGCTTCAGGCTCACTGCCTTTATTCCTGATGAAGGGCTTTTTGCCCGAAACGTCGATCTCCCTGCTCGTTGGATGCTGCCTGAACTGCTGTGCTCTTCCAGCATCACTGATCCAGAATCTGGTTTCCAGCATCTGCAGTCGTCGTTTTTACCCAGGATAGTGTTCAGACTGAACCTTGAGACATTGTTGATGTTAGAACCCACACAATCACCAATCATTGTGCAAGTTTTAAAGTTTTGCTGCTGCACGTTTGCTCCATTGCATTCATCTCCAAAGCATAGCGGCCCGACAGCGTGGAAGCAGGCCACTCGGCCTGTCGAGTCCCCACCCACCCGCCGAGGAGCACCCCCACCCCACAACCACACCCGCCCCTGCCCCTACCGTAACAGGACAGAACTCACTGGAAAAGCTCAGCAGGTCCAGCCGCATCTGAGGAGAGAAATCCGAGTTAACACTGCGGGTGGGTGGGGAGGTGACGGTAGTTAGGAAGAAGTTGTGTTTTATGCAGAAGATAGGGTGGGAGGAGGGGGTTAAGGAGTGAACGATAGGTACAGATAGAGCCCAAGGAGAGAGGTTAGTTGGACAAAGGAGTAGATAACAATCCAGCTGGGAGGGTGCATAGCTGTCAGTGGAGACTATTAGTGACTAACAATGGGTTGTGTGTAATGAGGCCTGGTTTGTGGGGCTATAACCTGTTGGATTATAACCTGGTGTTGCGTGATTTTTTTTTTTACCTTTGTACACCCCAGTGCAACACAGGCGTCTGCAAATCCTGAAGTTATTGAACTTGATGTTGAGTCGAGAAGGCTGCAGCGTCTCCCAGCTGCAAATAAGGCGCTTTCCTTCCAGTTTGTGCTGAGCTTCCATCACTGTAACCCTGCATTTCCCACGGCTAACCCACCGAGCCTGCTCATCATGGGACAATTCCCCACGGCTAACCCACCGAGCCTGCTCATCATGGGACAATTCCCCACGGCCAATCCACTCTAACCTGCACATCCATGGGCACTATGGGACAATTTCCCACGGCCAACCCACCCTAACCTGCACATCCCTGGGCACTATGGGACAATTTCCCATGGCCAATCCACCCTAACCTGCACATCCCTGG
>NW_025211052.1:15294-16682 GCF_004010195.1 Chiloscyllium plagiosum
AAGGGGTAAATGTAGGGTATGGGTGGGTTGCGCTTCGGCGGGTCGGTGTGGACTTGTTGGGCTGAAGGGCCTGTTTCCACACTGTAAGTAATCTAATCTAATCTTTGGACAGTGGGAGGAGACCAGAGCACCCGCAGGAAACCCACGCAGACATGGGGAGAATGTGCAAACTCTCCCTGAGGCTGGAATCAAACCAGGGTCCCTGGTGTTACGGGGTAACAGTGCTGTCCAGTCTCTTAGAGTCTAATCTAATCTTTGGACAGTGGGAGGAGACCAGAGCACCCGCAGGAAACCCACGCAGACACGGGGAGAATGTGCAAACTCCACTCAGTCGCCTGAGGCTGGAATCAAACCAGGGTCCCTGGTGTTACGGGGTAACAGTGCTGTCCAGTCTCTTAGAGTCTGTTAGAGGGTGAACAGATGTGTGGTCCGGGCTGCTCCCACACCATGACATCCTCACTTGGTGATAAAGACGGTAGGACATAGGGGCAGGAATTAGGCCGTTCAGCCCATCGCGTCTGCTCTGGCATTCAATCATTTCTGACAAGTTTCTCAACCCCATTCTCCCACTCTCTCCCCATAGCCCTTGATCCTCAAGATCCTAAATATACTGAATGACCTGGCCTTCTGTGGTAGTTAATTCCATGGATACCCGCTGAAGCAAGTTTCTCCTTATCTCTGTTCTAAAAGGCCTTCCCTTGAAAGAGCCCACCACTCCTTTCCCTTGGCCGCTCTGGTGTGAGTTAGCCTTTGCATTCTCCCCTCACCCTGCCCCAACCACCAACGTTACTCCATCCCTTGGGCCCCACAGGCAGCGAACAGGAGGAATTTCTGGATGAGGTTCATCCGTTTCCCTGACAACCAGGAATGCCGTGTCTTGGATACCAGTGGACTTTGATCCCATTGGTCTTTGAGATTTGTGAAGGGTGGAACTTCTCCCTTTGGCAGTGTTGGTGGGGGAGTGGCAAGGTTGGTGCTGGGTTCCTGAGGTAAGTATTGCAAGGTGGTGAGGATTTCTCTTTCTTCTACGGACATCCCATTTGCGCCACCCCCCCGCTTCACCCCCGCCCCACCCACCATTGCACCCCCTCACTCAGCCAGCTCCCAGCTGCTCCCACAGCTCTGCGGTACCACACGAAGGACCTGCATTTGTATAGCAACCAACAGCATGTCCTCAGGTGTCAGTTGTAATGCAGGAGGGGAGAGTAGGAGGTTGAGGGAGGGAATGCAGAGCTCAGCAACCCCACAGCACCCAACCCCGCACCTCCAACCACCCAAACCCACCCCTACCCCAACTAGGGGCTAGTTGGGTGGTGGATGTGCGAGATCACGAGGGTTGTTGGGGCAGGAGGGGGGTGATAGAGATAGGGAGGGGGTGTAGAGGGCTG
>NW_025211052.1:18604-21517 GCF_004010195.1 Chiloscyllium plagiosum
CAGCAACACTCCCTAGGACCTTACCATTAAGTGTATAAGTCCTGCTAAGATTTGCTTTCCCAAAATGCAGCACCTCGCATTTATCTGAATTAAACTCCATCTGCCACTTCTCAGCCTATTGGCCCGTCTGGTCAAGATCCAGTTGTAATCTGAGGTAACCCTCTTCGCTGTCCACTACACCTCCAATTTTGGTGTCATCTGCAAACTTACTAACTGTACCTCTTATGATTGCATCCAAATCATTTATGTAAATGACAAAAAGTAGTTAATCAATTCTCTATCCATGCTAATCTGTTACCTCTCTAACACCATGGACGGTCATCTTTTTGAGTAAGCACTTTAAAGAATGCCTTCTGAAAATCCAGATATATTGTATCCACAACTTTCCCTATATCTATCAGTCTTCAGTTTGAAATCGTGAGTAATAAAGATGGAGGGCCTGGTTCTCTATTATCTCAGACCTTGTCAGATACTGTCACTTCCCCAAACAACCCTTCAGGAATGGATACACAGATGCACTAGATTATTCACCGCTCCCAGATTGAGTGGTGGGGAGGTAACCAATGGAGGGGAGGATATCCCAGCATGCATGGCTGTAGGGGGCACTCTCTATTAAAACCTCAGCAAGTGGGTTTTCAGTGGACCCCTTGTCACTGCGATATAGAGTCAAAGCGATGTACAGCACAGAAACAGACCCTTTGGTCCAACCCGTACATGCTAACCAGGGGTGACATGGTGGCTCAGTGGTTAGCACTGCTGCCTCACAGCACTAGGGTCCCAGATTCGATTCCAGCCTCGAGTGACTGTCTGTATGGAGTTTGCACATTCTCCCCGTGTCTGTGCGGAATTTCTCTGGGTGCTCCGGTTTCCTCCCACAGTCCAAAGATGTGCAGGTCAGGTGAATTGGCCATGCTAAATTGCCTGTAGTGTTAGGTGCGTTAGTCAGAGGGAAATAGGCCTGGGTGGGTTACTCTTCGGAGGGTCGGTGTTGACTTGTTGGGCTGAAGGGCCTGTTTCCACGCTGTAGGGAATCTAATCTAATCATATCCCAACACAATCTAGTCCCACTTGGCCAATATCCCTCCAAACCCTTCCTACTCATATACCCATCCAGATGCCTTTTAAATGTTGCAATTGTACCAGCCTCCACCACTTCCTCTGGCAGCTCACTCCATACACGTACCACCCTCTGCGTGAAAACGTTGCCCCTTAGGTCTCTTTTATATCTTTCCCCTCTCACCCTAAACCTATGCCCCTCTAGTTCTGGACTCCCCCACCCCAGGGAAAAGACTTTGCCTATTTACCCTATCCATGCCCCTCATGGATCACAGGTTGAACGAGATGCGTTGGAATCTCTAGAAGATGGATCGGAGGTGAGGGAGGGGGGGGGGGGAAATGGATCTTTGGTAGAGGGACATGCATTGCAAGCTGTGGGAGCCAGATGGAGACAAGGTCTGAGGGAGTTGGACCGTAGGCAGGAGAGATCGATTGCTGGCATTTTGTGAAAGATTAGTTCACTGGGTGTGTAAGACTGCTACCAAGCCCGGTATTTTGTGCTGATGCTTTTGTATTTCCCAATAGTGTGATCAATAGAGAATATATTTTCACAAAACTGTGACATTAACCTGTGGTGGGCTGCATTGATTTAGCCTCCACATCATGCACCTTCTGAAGACGATCTCTCGCTGAGGAGCTGTGGGATCGCAAGGCTGCTCATGGCTCCGTCAGCCCCCAGTGCCCTACTCTGGGTGGGAAATAGCGAGAGGTGGGGACAACACCCTCCCCTCTCTCTCGAGATGAGGCAACTCAACTGTTAATGAAAATCAGCGCCAGTTGAAAACAGTCTCTGAGTTTATTTGTAAGGCTAACAGAAATGAGGCTAACAGGTTATTGTGGATGTTAAGGACGGACTCTATACCGGAGTTACTTCAGTGAAAGTTTCTCTCTGATTGGGCAGCGGCAGATCAGGTGGTCAGCCTCCTGTTGCGCCACACACTGGCGGGAGGCTACGACTGTAGCGTGACATGTTTACATAAGGATTCCCCATTCTCCGAGGCCAGGCTGGGATTTCTCCTGTTCACGGGGAATTCTCGGTGTTCTCCCGGCTTAGGGAGAGGGAGAGGCCGGGACATTCTGCCCCTTTCCTCCTGCCAGCGTTTCCAGCTGTTCCTGCTCCAACCTGAACAGGTGCCAACCGGGCGACTTGGTCAGATCCACGGCCCCCTTCGCCTGGTAGAATTCGATGCTTGGAAAGTTGTTATTCCGGACAGCAAAGTTCAACCGGGAGCATTTGTTCTGTAACGCGATCTGCGAGAATGCACACAATTAATCCGTGGAAATAAGGGACTGTGGATTCAGGAAATCCATTGACTGGAGGCGAGTGGCCACTGGAGGGCCACGGAGATTGGTGCTGGGTCCACTGCTTTTCATTATTGGTGTAAATGATTTGGATGTGAACTTAGGAAGCACTGTTGGTAAATTTGCCGATGACGCCAAAATTGGAGGCGCAGTGGACAGCGAGGAAATTTACCTCTGAGTGCAACAGGATCTTAGAGTCATAGAGATGTACAGCATGGAAGCAAACTCCCAAGGCCTACCCATCCAGATATCCCAACACAATCCAATCCCACATGCCAGCACCCGGCCCATCTCCCTCCAAACCCTTCCTATTCATATACCCATCCAGATGCCTTTTAAATGCTGCAATTGAACCAGCCTCCATCACTTCCTCTGGCAGCTCATTCCATACATGTTTACGTAAGGATTCCCCATTCTCCAAGGCCAGGCTGGGATTTCACCTGTTCACGGGGAATTCTCTGCGTGAAAAACTTGCCCCTTAGGTCTCTTTTATATCTTTCCCCTCTCACCCGAAACCTATGCCCCTCTAGTTCTGGACTCCCCCACCCCAGGGAA
>NW_025211053.1:0-15536 GCF_004010195.1 Chiloscyllium plagiosum
CATTTGAGGGATTGTAAGTTGCCTGCACTCGAAACATCTCCTCTTCCAAACTAAAGCTCAGCCAAATTTAATGATTAACACTCAGGCAGTCGTAGACTTACTAGTGAAGAAAATATATTACGATCACGATAACTGAAGAAGCAGGAAATGAAGTGTGTAGATGCTCTAAAATTTTTGAAGTGGAGAGTGTTATACGTACAAGATTGTAATTTGACGTGGTAAAAGTGGGATATTTACCATATGTAAAGTGATGGAAGGACCTCCCATCGCTCAATCATAAGAAGGAGACTGCCAATCAATACCACGAGACTGCTCTTTTGAGTTGAATGTAATATTTTATTCAACACTGTTAGATCAAATCCAGTGTTGTCTTCCTCGGTGGACATAATTTCCACGATTAAATTTGTTAAATGCCATTAATAATGTCAAGGCTGCATCAACTTGCTTGATTCCCGATAGGTGTGACATTGGTACAAATACAGAGATCATTCTTTTACTGAAGGCATGCATCAATCAGAGTCCTTCAGCTATTACAGGAAAAAAACACTTTTTCTCTCAAAGAAATATACAAAGCTACTGTTCAGGCGAAAGTGAATTATTACCCAGTTCTTGTATCGGGTGGACTTCCTGGTGAGATATTTTAAAATGTAAGTTGTTACACTGTCTCAATGTTTTCTTGTTCACTCTTCATTTTGGACATGAGTGAATTATTAGTGGAATAAACGCATTAATTCTGTTTCTGTAATATCCACATCAGTCTTTAAAAATGATTTGATATTTAAAATTTTAAAGTGCCTGGACGAAGGATATACAGGATTTGGCGACCATCTTGTCAGTCAGTGCAGGGAGATGTCTCCTATATCTTATTTATCTTATTAGATATGTGGATCATTCGCTCATTTTGATAGTTACACTGAGTGGATTCATGCACTGTCAATAGTTACCGACTTTCTGTCACTGGAATATCAATTGTCTGCTCCATCTCTCTTACAGACAACTTGATGACAATCCTGATTCTGACGAGAGGAATCTGTGGCCCTTCCAAGTATATCTCTGTTTCATTGGTGGCAATGACAATAGCGTATCTACTCGTCATTATTATCAAATTTATGGTGTACCATCTCTTCATTTTCGTTCTTGTCCTACACATCGGTGTGCAGTGTCATTTAATATCTGATTGCTGACTCACTCGATTCACCTGTTTGGAGGTTTTTGTCCTTCACATGTGAGGAATTTGTCGTAATCAGCTGCCAGAAATTTCAAACACTGTATTTCACCAAATAACAGCAATCACATTTGTAGTCACCTTTTGTCTTCTGAGTATATTAAAGAAATACCAATTTTATTTCAACTGGTACCTTACCAAATAATTAATACGGTGCAGTGGGTTTGTCGCCAAAGATCTGCTTATTACCTTTCACCGGCAGAAATAGCGTTTGTGTGGCTCTACACCACCTCAGTCATCTAGTTTCCGTTTTGTCTGATCTAATTGTTTACTTCAATAACTGCTCGACAATCATTAAAGACCGATAGAAATCTCACTGGTGTCGGTCTTGTGGAACTGAGAATCAAAGTAACCCAGAGACTGAGGACGGAAGGAAATCCAACATATTCCTCCTCTCTGTACCAATAAGTTGTATATTGCTCTGGTTGTCAAATGCTGTGAATTATGTGATTACCAGCTTTGTCACCACGAATTATTACCAGGCTGACCACAAAAACCCTAATTATATCGCCAGTAAATGTGCAGCTTTTCGAAGGTGTTGGAGTTGTTTTCGAAACTCATTTACGATGCAGCCACCCAAAAGAAGTTCAGAGAATAACTGAAATGTATGATCAACTCCATTGCGATACATGAAGACAATAAATGAGAAAATAAATACAGAAAAAAGGGAAAACTAAATCAATTTTTTGAAGAAAAGTGCCCATCGTGAATTTTTCATTCTTTCTCTATATTAGAATTTTTCTTACAACGTGAATACTGAAATACATTCAAGTTCAGAATTATTTGGTTTTGCTTGCTTTTCGATGTGCTATTATCCAGTTTTCTGAATCATTTTTGATCATACGTGTCTTGAATCAAATTCCGGACTAATATATGACTACAATAAGCTCTCGAGACGTTAGACAAGTGGAAACGTTATACTCGACGATTGACTCGAACTCAACACATTCTATGATGGCATCAACGTATTTCGTTTTTTTTTGCGAATATCTTGCTGAATGCATTTTTAGATTAGATTCCTATCGGGTGGAAACATGCTCTTCGACTCAACCAGTCCACACCAACCCTCCGAAGAGTCACCCACCCAAAACCATTCCCCTCTGAGTAACGCACCTATTACTATAGATAATTTAGCATGGCCAATTCTCCTGACCTGCATATCTTTGGACTATGGGAGGAAACCGGAGCACCCGCTCGAAATTTACGCAGACACGGGGAGAATGTGAAAGCTCCACACAGACAGTTGTCCAATGCTGGCAGCTAATCTGTGATCCTGGTGCTGTGAGGCAGCAGAGATAACCACTGAACCACCATGCTATCCCAAATATTGCGAATATTGCAGTCGCAACTCAACACCTCCTAAAAGGCAAATGGGAAGAATCTTTTAGCACGTATTGTATGAGAAATAAGAAACAATTCCACGCTAAATTGTCCATTATGGTTCTTGCCTGAATGTATCCTTAAGATTAATTTCAACTTAAACATTGTGCTAGCTGTTACATCAGTCGTCACGTCGGTGCGATTCGCTTTGGAAAAATTGAATGTAGTTTCAATATAAACAACTAGTTAAAATGAGCCTTATTATCCAGGGATTTCTTTGCCACAACAAGTATTAGCCTTTTGAACTCTATTTTCTTAGTTGTGAGAGGTGGGAAATTGCATACGTTACTTTAATTTATTGTTTGAGAGACTGGGTGGATGAGAAAAGAACTATATTATTCACCACTGTTAAGAAAATTACAGATTAAGAACAAACGTCATGGTTTTCACTCACTTTTATGCTGCAGAAGGAAGTGTCTTGGCCCATTATGTCTCAGCTGATTCTCTGTGAAGTATTCGAATCACTTTCCACTTCGCACTTGACCTGTGAGGAGTAGAAATTCCTTTATCATTCAATTTATTTGTGAAATCATTGATTGAAGATTTTCGCATGACACGAGAGGAACCAGGCTTCGAATTCACTCGTACTCATCGCAGAAAATGATTCTGCAAAGTGAATGGTATTGATAATTGTGGAATAGGTCAATACGGATTTTATTGATTGTTATATCAAACATAAAAATGTGGATGATAAATGTTCTACTTCCTCACAGCAACCTTATCTATTTGATATTGTTCATCTTGTTAATACATTTTTAGTTGTGTGATATCGACTTGATTGATACCATGTTATAATGCATAAAAATAATTTGACGGCAAGTATGATCTGAGAAATCTGCAACGGGAAATCTCCTGTCTTAAATAAGATCACGCCTTGATCCTAATTATCTATTAATACAGGCGACAATGCATCCCACTACAAGTACAATTACCCCTTCCCCCCATATCCATAAAACAATCTTCATATGTTATCTTGCAAATGCTTTACCAGAATCTGGTCGGTTTGTTCAAACAGGTCAGGTGAATTGGCCATGCTAAATTGTCCGTAGTGTTATGTAAGGGGTAAATGTAGGGGAGTGGGTGGGTTGCGCTTTGGTGGGTAGGTGTGGGCCTGTTTCCACACTGTAATGTAATCTCATCTAATCTAAAACATCCCTGAAGGTGTACCGTTACTGTAATGTGCACAGATAGGTCATTTGACCCAACACATCTGCACCGACAATCCGAGAAGAATCCCACCCTGTTACGAAATACTGACATTTACATAGTTAACCAACCTAACACACTATACTCCGGACCAATTAAGCAATGCCAATTCACTTAATTTTCTTATCACTGACCTGTTGGAAGAATGCTGACCATCCAGTCAGGTACAAGCTCTACCAACTTTGAAACGAGATTTAAACTAGTCAGCAGTGCTCATCACTGCAACAGCACAGCTTTTTTATTTTACCGTTCTTCTTTCTAAAATGAGCACGGACTTATTCTGCATTATTCTGACTCAAACGAAATTGATATCAATTGATTTCAAGCGAGGGTGAAAAATATCGCTTCTCACCTTATTTCAGCATTGTGTATTTCAGTTCGAATCAAGACTATGTCAATCCAGTGAAAGTGTCAGTGAGTCCCCTTCAGTGTCTTTTTTAATCATTCACCAGATGAGGGTGTGGTTTTTCAGATTGTTATTTATTCCAGATCCCTCATTACCCAGAGGGCAGCTAAGAATGAACTATGTTGTTATGAGTCTGCCTTCACGTGTCGGCCAGAGCGGGTAAGATTAGCTTTATACTTCACCAATCAGACCATTATTTTTCTTCAGAGTGTCAAAAATTAATCCATGAATAACAACTCCCCTACTTTTTGACCTAAAAGAAGAAAAAAAGGCCTGATCAAATCCACCCTGTCGTAATTTCAAGTGTTCTTTATCCAACAGGTGTGTCTCCTGTAGGAGAGCTTTATCAACTCTTTCTTTCTTGAGATTTGATAATATTTTCTTCCTTTTGACTGGCGAATTACTCCCCTTGACATTCCAGGTGCACCACTGAACCAACTGATCAACCATAATCATCCAGGCAAATCCGAGACCCCTCGGGAGGGGAATCCCTATCCAGAACATCCCGAGAATAGAGCATATACAATTCACAAAAATAAAGGCTCTCTAATACACTCACAACAGTATAATAAAAATCTATTTCTAAATAATAAAAATAATAAAACGTATTTAAATGTAGATTTTCCCCCTTGTTCCCAGGGAGTGTCACTTCCTTTCCAAAGATCCATCGTATCCTCTCCCAACCAATGCCCCACCCTTGACCCAGCCGCTCCTCAACAGGATGAGGCGAATTCAGATATAATACAAAGCTCGAGTTACGGTGAGCACCCTACTCCCAACCCCACCCCAACAACACCAACACCTGGATATATTTGGTAATGTTAATACCATGTATAAACCTATATAAGTATAAAATTACAACCTCAACAAATAATAATGAAACATAAGAATACAAAATAACAAGGGAAAACAACCCCGCTACTGGAGACAGAGGTAAAATAGAATAAGGTAACCACCTCCCCCACCAACATTAACTAAACCCCCCGGCTTATATATATATATATATATTTTTTTTTAATATATATATATATATATATATATACACACATATATATGCATACCCTCATACATACATAGAATAATAAAAATCAACCCGAAGGGGGGGAGAAAATCGTTAAATAGAGAACAAATAAATAAATCCCTCTCCCCACCTCCCAAGATAATATTAAACAGTAACGCGAGAAAAAAGAAAAAAGGCTGGGGGATATAAACCGGAGTGGGGTAAAGGCAAACCAGCATCCATTATCTCTTACAATTTATCTAAGAGAGTCCAAAAAATCCTTAGCTTTTTCTGGCGATCCGAAGTTATGCACGGATCCTTCATGGTTAAAGCGTAGCGTCGCTGGATAGCCTAAGGAGTCCTGGCTATTTAAGACCCTTAAACACTTAGAACATAGAACATTGAACATAGAAGAATACAGCGCAGTACAGGCCCTTCGGCCCTCGATGTTGCGCCGATCCAAGCCCACCTAACCTACACGAGCCCACTATCCTCCATATGCCTATCCAATGCCCACTTAAATGCCCATAATGAGGGAGAGTCCACCATTGCTACTGGCAGGGCATTCCATGAACTCACGACTCGCTGAGTAAAGAACCTACCCCTAACATCTGTCCTATACCTAGCACCCCTTAATCTAAAGCTATGCCCCCTTGTAATAGCTGACACCATACGTGGAAAAAAAGATTCTCACTGTCGACCCAATCTCAACCCCTAATCATCTTGTAAACCTCTATCAAGTCACCCCTAAACCTTCTTTTCTCCAAGTGCCTCAGCCTTTCCTCATACGATCTTTCTACCATACCAGGCAACATCCTGGTAAACCTCCTCTGCACCCGTTCCAGTGCCTCCACATCCTTCCTATAGTATGGCGACCAAAACTGCACACAATAGTCCAGATGCGGCCGCACCAGAGTCTTATACAACTGCAACATCGAATGCCTTTCTCTTTTGGACCAGAGCTGGGGAAAAGTCCTGGAATAACATGATTTTGGGTCCTTTATAGATCACGGCTTTGGAATCTTTTCCAAGATTTCTAGAGGCTTCTGGGAGTATCTGCCTCTCCCTATAGCTCTGCAGCCGGACCAGGACCGGGCGGGGGCGCTGGTTCGAGCCGGGCCCACATATTGCGACCTGGTAGGCCCATTCTACCCTTACCTGGCCTCATCCAGCCTCCAGATTTAAACGCTGTGGCAGCCACTGCTCGAGAAACGCTGTAAGCTGGCCTTCCTCTTCCCGTTCGGGAAGGCCCAGCAAACGAATATTTTTTCGGCGACCTCGATTATCGAGCTTGTCAGTGTGATTCTCTAAGGTCCGGACTCGCTGTTCGAGAGTCCGAACCCGAACCACGGCCGTTGGTGCTGTAGTTTCGGAGGTCGCTGCCTTTAGCTCCGCCCGTCCGACTCTTTAATGTCTCGGTCGTGATTTTGCAGCACGGCCGAGAGTGAGCCCCATCGGCTTTGGGACTCTTCAACAAAAGTGTCGATCTTCGCATCCAGTTTAGAGATGATTTCCACAAGGCTCGCCACCATAGTTAATTCCCCCGGGGCGGCTGGGGACGCCTCTGCTGCAGCTGGAGAGGGTGGGGAGGGGTTCCTACTTGCTGAGAGCTGCGGGCTCCCTTCCCTTTCGTCATTTTTACTGAAAATTAGATTGTTTAAATTTAATACTAAGCAACTAATTAGATTATACAGCTATTTTAAATGATTTGGTGAGTGTGGTGGGGGTGGGTGAAATACTTTTCCCAAGTCTTGGGAGGAGCACTACAGACTCAGACTTGCTGGGTCACCGCCATCTTGGATCCCCGGCACAATTTTAATAATGGCCATAACATATACGGGAATTGTTCTGAATCCAGTGGAACATTAACGATTCACTCGCAATGTTATTTCTCTATCAAAGTCTTACCTGCATTATTTCCTGTTTAAACAGTTTGTTTCATGGTCATGTCCGCATTTGCGTTCACCTGAAAGAACAGTGTGTGTCACAAGTGTGTTAATCGTGATTATTGTTGTTCTCACAATGTTCCACACATTTGTGTTGATTAGCTCTAACCCTTACTTCAAAGTCTCAAAATGATGACTGTTTGCTTTTTCCAAATATTTTTATATTCTCTATCGTTCTCTCTCTTCCAGTTAATTTAGGGACAATTGCAATTCTGGATCGGGGAAGATGTGGAATCTCGACCTGCACCACTCACTATCTCCTGGCTATGGCAACAGTGGATCTTTTGGTCGTTATCATTGAGATTATACTGAGTAAAATCAAGAATGATTATTTCCCAAACTCGTTCCTGGACATCACTCCTGTGTGTAGTGTTAGCTATGCCCTGCGCCGTGTAGTCATAGACTGTTCTGTCTGGTTCACCATCGCATTCACCTTTGATCGATATGTCACCATATGTTGTGAGAAACTCAAAGCCAAATATTGCACTGAGAAAACTGCAACTGTGGTTTTGGCAACAACGGGCAATCTGCTGTGTTTAAAAAATATTCCTATCTACTTTAGATTTGTACCTTATAAGATCGTTAATAATGTATCATGGTACTGTTCAAACAGCGATGCATATAATGATGACCCTGTGTGGAGAGGTTTTAACAATTTTGAGAAGATTCTAACCCCAATACTTCCATTTGGTTTAATTCTGTTCCTCAATGCTCTGACAGTAAGACACATTATAGTCGCCAGTCATGTCCGTCAGGGACTGAAGTGTCAGAGTAAAGGAGATACTTCTCGTGATCGAGAGATGGAGAGTAGAAGGCAGTGTGTGGTTTTACTATTCGCCATATCTGGCAGCTTCATATTTATGTGGCTGTGGTATATTTTATATTACTTTGATGCTGATGACCCTTTAGATAGTGATGGTGAGTATATCTTTAAACAATTTGCATATATGCTGCGGAATTTGAATTGCTGCACGAGCGCCATTGTCTATGTGGCATCTCTTCCGAGGTTCCGCGAGAACCTCAGGAACCCATTGGAAGCTATTTTTACATAAAATGTTCACCTAATATGCCAACTAAACAAATGAGAGCAACATTGAAACTGCGAGAGTTTGTGGATCAGGGTTTACAAACGATATATTGGAGGAAGACATAAATGCTAAAGAGATGTTAACAATTGGGATTACTTTATATAAAATTATAAAATAGAACAACGTCGACAGTGGCTGTTGGATACTATAAAGTATTGACCATCTTCAGGAAAGACAACGACCAAGAACTCAATTTGTATCTCTCATAAACGTCCCTATTTGTGTATTGTCCTCTATTCAATAGAAAATTCAAGACTTCGTTTTAAATCCCACAGTTTTCTCTCCAACTGAAATGTCTTCCAACTGCTCCAGCACATCCTATCTGTTTTCACTCAGTCCCTGTAGCCACATTCAATCCCATATCTGCAATCTGTTCCAAATGCTGCAATCATCCGTTTTTGTGCATCTGTCTGCATTCGCTCCAACTCCATAAAGTTTTTCCATAACTTCCAACAGCCCAGCATTCTTCAGGAGTCTTTCACTGATCCAGGTCCTACAGTATTGCACAGTTGTGTCTCCAGACTCCAAAGCGTGTCTTATCTCTGAAAATACAAAGGTGAATTTTTCAAGGAATAGTCCAAACAGAACATTATGCATTATCCATGTAAAATTTTCCAGCGCTTGGAACAATCCCTTCATCACGATCACCTAATCCAGCTCCTCTGGTATATCATGTCAGTGAAATCTACTCTAACTATGCAACAGTCTGTAAAACTCGAACTTTCGCCAGCGCCTACGAAGGCTCTTCTTCCTGCATCTGTCTATCCAGAAGCACTACATCCGTCTAACATTTCAACAGGCGCAATCACAGTAAACCTTAACAGTCACTTAGTGTCTCCCTGCCTCTCTAAGTTTCTACATCCCTTAAAACTGTCACAACTACTGCAATGCCCTGGAGCCCTTACAGCCCTCAGACTCTTTGTTACCTTCTCCAGTAAACGCAGGTTCCTTCAAGAAAAAAATACCCCATTTCTATTTCTGCTGCATTTTTCTCCATATCTCGATCATTCTTTTTTTAAGTTACTGGATCTAGAGCTTCAAGCCAACCTAGTTTTTGTCTCTCCTGGGCTCTCATTTTCAAATTCATTCTCTCATTTCATCCAAACACATTTCTACTCTGACGCACATTCATTCAATATTTCATCGCTGACTTTGCTTCTTTCTGTGTATCATTGCATTTTGATCTGATTGAATCTCACTTTCCATCAGCTGTTCTCTCATTTGAGAATAACGGCTGGCGGTCCATTTAACTAGTGGCTCACCACACCTCAGGTCTGTGGCGAGATCTGGAAATTGACACTCGTGGCAATAACAACCAGTGTGGTGATTGATGCTGAAGACCCTCTGCAGTATAAACAATCCATCCAGTCGACTGAGCTCACGGGAAACTGCAAGATTGCTGACTGAACGAATATGACTATATTTGTTCGTAACGAGGTTGATCTTGCTGTAAAACTGACTCTAAAATAGAACCATGGACTCCCTACAACGTGCAAACAGGCCATTTGCTCAAACATGTCTACAAAGATCTTACAAAGAGTAACCCATCGAGAACCATTCTCCTGCACTATATTTGCCCTGACTAACGCACGTAACTTACTCTTCCCTGAAAATTGTGGACAATTTCGCATGGCCAAATTGCCGAATTTGCGCACCTTTGGACTGTGAGAGGAAACAGACCCACCCAGAGGAAGCCCATGCAGACACAGGGAGAATATGCAAACTCCAGATAGATAGTCAGCTGATGTTGGAATCAAAGACGGATCCTTAAGGATTCGGTATAACTGACGAATAAGTGCTTACCACTGAATCCATAAGACTCGTGGCTTGCCTCACTTGTGATGCTGGCAACTTTGATATCCGTCTGGAATAAATTCATCCGCTTCTTCTGTACTTGTTTTGTGTGTGTGTGTGTGTGTGTGTGTGTGTGTGTGTGTCTGTGTGTGTGGTGTGTGTGTGTGTGTGTGTGTGTGTGTGTGTGAGAGAGAGAGAGAGAGAGAGAGAGAGAAAGACAGTAATTATTAAGCCAGCCTTTTCCATCTTTCATTGTTCAAGGCCATTTCAGAGAGGTGTTTATTGATAGCAAACTTGTATTTTTTGCACTTCATCGTTCATTATGACAATCGGTTACTATACTTGCTCTTATTTGAGCTTCACCATTCATTTGGATGTACCAAGAAAGCGAGAAGATTGGCACGGGAATAACATCTTTGGCTCTCCCAGCATGGCCTGACATTAATCGCATAATGATTGATCAGCTAATTCAATTCCTTTCTCACATTTATCCCCATTTCCTTTGATCCTTAATACCCCAAACTACATCTAACATATTCGCGAAAATATTGATTATGTTTCTCTCAGTCATTATCAGTGGCAGAGAATTTCACTATCTCCTCAACACACTTCTAGATGGTACACTCTCGATAGTCCAGTCCCTTGGTGACCAGGCAATAGAGGAGAAAAGTAATTGGTCTTACTTTTCAGCGTCCTGGAAATCTGACTTTGACCTTCATCAGTTAAAAAGTATTGTGAAATTCGAAAAAAAATGTAAGTCTCTGAATGCCTATTTTCACCAATCTTTCAAATCCAGGATGACTGAAGGCAGAGACCACATTTTTGTACTGAACAAATGGATATCTGTCAGAGTAGCAGATTTCAGTAACGGATAAACAATTATTAACGTTAACATATAACTGGATCGCTATTAAGTTTAAGTGTCTGGTGAAACCTCCATGACAAATACAGAGAGACATAGACAAAGGGAATAAACTGTGTTGTTCTCGATGGACGTGAAACATGGCAAGCATTTCAATACTCCCTGACCACGCGATTCACTGAAACAACCTTTTCACTTATCAGGATATCCTACTCTTCTATATCTCTCCCCTTTTTGCTAAAACTTTCGTAGGAGGCACAAAGCGACAGGGTCAGTACTTATGTGGCCTCTAAAGTATTGCCGAAAAAATTTCAACAATTAGGGGCATCAAATGATTGGGTTTTTTTTTTCAGAATCAGTTATAACATACAGCTGATTGGTTTACGGAGGTGGTGATGCCAAAGGCATTCCAGCTTCTAACATCTCTGAATGGCTCCCAGATATCAGAACAGTTTTTCTTTGTGAGCAATATGCCTGGAAGCTTGTGCCCTCCGAATATAAGATGGTATCTTTCCATTAGTTTTAAAACTAAGAACTGATCCTGAACTGGTATACACTCTTTGATTCCAGCAATCCATCCAGTCTGATTCTATCCTCCACACACCCCACCCTCCAGTGCCTGCAATGAGAATGAACAATCTTCCTTTCAAACATTGGAGCAAGGCATATGTGTGTGTGTGTGCAGAAGAGCGACACAGTCCATTCCTCACTGAGTGCACAATCAAAATTGCAGATATTTAAAAATACTCATTGCCCAGCATTACTTCAATACCTTCAATTGCATCGTTCAGGACTCCTTGTGTGATACACACCTCATTACGTGATATCATTATTGCTCCAGAGTAGTGCTGCTACATTCACATTACTTCAATCTAACAGCACTCTACATTTTAGATTAGATTACAGTGTGGAAACAGGCCCTTCGGCCCAACAAGTCCAAACCGACCGGCCGACCTAACACTATGGGCAATTTAGCATGGCCAATTCACCTAAACTGTACATATTTGGACTGTGGGAAGAAACCGGAGCACCCAGAGAAAACGCACGCAGACACGGGGAGAATGTGCAAACTCCACACAGTCAGTCGCCTGAAGCGGGAATTGAACCCGGTCTCTGGCGCTGGGAGGCAGCAGTGCCAACCACTGTGCCACCGTGCCGCCCACATCGATCTCGAAGAACAGAACTGCATGAATTGGAAAGTCGATCCTCCACATTGTTATATTTATAACAAACAACAGCATGAGACCAGCGTTTGACTGTTGTAAAACATAGGGGAATAACTTACAGATTGATAACGAATTCTTTACAGAATCGCATGGGGTTACTTGGCTGAATGATATGGAGGGACTAATTTCACATCCTTTGGTAATGTATAAAATCATTAGGCGCGAGTTTGAATATGTCTCATTTTTTACAGAGCAAAATGGATTGATGAATGTCGCAACATGGGGAAAACAGAAAACAAAGTCTGAGTAATACAGTTAAAAATGACACAACATCAGGTCATCGTCCAACCGGTTTGTTTGCAAGCAAGGAGCTCTTCTCATTCATCAGGTGGTTGTGGAGACATTTTGCATTCTCACACCCACCTGATGAAGGACCAGCACTCTGAAAGCGGTCACTTCCAAATAAACGTGTTGGAATATAAATAGGTGTTGTGTTATTTTTAACTTTGCACAAACCCAGTCTAACCTCGGCGTCTCCAAATTTTGAGTGACAGGCCGTTATGTGAGTAATTTATAAAGTCAGAGGGAAATACAGATATACTATCATGTTGGTACTTTACAAAGTGGTAGGAAATGATTTAAACCACATCGTGGAGGGTACTTGCTAATGATCAGGAATGATTGATAGGGCGTTATGCTGGAAGATTTGGATGGCGTGGGCAGTACTGTATTACATATACTTGGATTAATTTACAAAATGATAAGGAGTGATAGTGGAGTAAATTGCAGATAGATAGGAGGTCATGTGTGTAATTTACAAATTAGTGACTTTGAAGACGATCTTGGTTAAATTATCAAGCATTAAGTCATGATTTAGAGTTCATCCTGCGATTTCGACTGAATAATATTGAGTGTCAGACTTATTGTCAGAAGTCTGGATGGGACATAATTTGCAAGGAGAATCCATGAAGATTTTCTCGGGCAGTATGTCAATAGTCTAAATAGTGAAGGGATGGAAATGTGTTGCTGGAAAAGCGCAGTAGGTCAGGCAGCATCTAGGGAACAGGAGAATCGACGTTTCGGGCATTAGCCCTTCTTCAGGAAAAAGGGCTAATGCCCGAAACGTCGATTCTCCTGTTCCCTAGATGCTGCCTGACCTGCTGCGCTTTTCCAGCAACACATTTCCATCTCTGATCTCCAGCATCTGCAGACCTCACTTTCTCCCTAAATAGTGAAGGGGCCATGTTAGAACTGGTGTTGATGAATGAACGAGGCCAGGTGGTAGGATCTGCGGTGGGGGGTGACTTTGGGAAGAGTGACAACAAAGTGATGCGGAACCATGGGTGTAATGTGCAGATTTATAGGGATTAATTGATATGGCGTCCTGAGGGTAACTTACAGAATGAAGTAGAGTGATTGCTAAGCTGTACTGGTAAATCGCAGACTCATTGTGTCGGGTGCCGGATCAGGTGTAGCTGGTTAAATTGCAGGGAGAAACGGAGTAAGTGTCAGTACGTAATGTGGCGAATTATCAGAGGTAGTGATTGACAGGAATGCATGAGGCTTTTCTTTCTGTCTGGGAGCAGGCGGGGGAAAGAACGGAGGTGACATTGGTACCAAGAGGTTGCCTGGAAGGCAAATGAACAGTATAAGTATTTTCCGTCGATTCCCTTGGCCTTTTTCATGTCTCGGAGAAGCAAGAGATAGTGCGGAGTTTACTTTGCGACCAGGAGCTTTACGGGAAGGTAAGGAGGTAGCCATATTTGAGGAGGTCGAGGATAGAATGTTGCGTGTGTTGGTCACACTGCAGATTAGAATCGCTGAGGGATACAAGAATGGGTGACCAAAAGCCAGAGAAAGAGTAGGAAGCAATGCAAGTGTCCCTTCGGCCAACTCTTCACTAACATTATACGATTTCGGGTACTGCTGGGGACGATGATGTGATGTGAATCCAAGCACTGAGGATGTCACCTAAACAGGGGACGAAAACGTCTGCAACACAAATTCCCAGCTCGGCGAACAGAACCACAACATATTAGTGGTAATGGTGCATTATAATTTCCTCAAAAACGACTGGGATACACTTATTGTCAGAAGTCTGGATGGGACATAATTTGCAAGGAGAATCCATGAAGATTTTCTCGGGCAGTATGTCAATAGTCTAAATAGTGAAGGGGCCATATTGGACCTGGTGTTGATGAATGAACGAGGCCAGGTGGTAGGATCTGCGTTGGGGGATGTCTTTGGGAAGAGTGACAACAGTGCTGTAAGTTATATAGTACTTGTAGACAAAGATGAGAGTGATCCTCAAGGAAGACAACTAAACTGGGCCAAGGCCAACTATATCAAAACTGGGCAGCAGCTGGGAAATATTGAGTGGGGGAAGCTATTTGAATGGAAGTCCACATTTGATATGTTGGAGTCTTTCAAAGATAGTTTGAAGGTTGTGCAGGATAGGCATGTCCCTGTGGTAAGAAAGGAAATATTTGTGAACTGCGGAGGAAAGGAGAAAGTGTTTGACGAGCCAAGGGGAAAGTGAAGCCGTACATAAGTTCCAGGTAGCTAAAAATGGAACAAGCTTTGGAGGAATTTCGGGAGAGTCGGAACAAACATAAATGAGGAATCAAGCGGGCGAAAATAGGTCATGAATTAACTTTACCGAGCAGAATTAAGGAGAATCCCAAGGCATCTTATTCATATATAAGAGGAAAGAGAATATCTAAAGAAAAATTTGGACGACTGAAGAGAAATGGAAGGCAGTTTCTGTGTCGAACCTGAGAAAATGGGTGAGAATCTCAATGATTACTTTGCATAGGTGTTTACTGAAGAGAGGGACATGACAAATGTAGAGATTAGAGACAGAGGTTTGATTACTCCGGATCACGCGACATAAGGATGGAGAATGTGTCGGGTAAGCTAAATGATATTAAGCTTCACAAATGCCCCGGATGGGATCAAATTTATCACAGAATGCTTAAGGAGGCGCGTTAGGAAATAGTTGGGGCCCTGACAGACAATCTGTTTCTGAGTCTCTCTCTCTCTCCCTCTCTCTCTTTTTCTCGTTCATTCTCTCAGTGATACATCTATACACCTCACTGTCACTACTCTCTCTCTCACTCTCGATCATTGCAGAAACTATATACAGCCTTGTGCCTCTAAGTCACCTACTTTCTAAGAAAGGTATCTGTCCTTTGACTGGTATTTCTTCATCATCGTCGTCTCTGTCTCTCTCTCTCCCCTCTCCCATCCAAGGACTGTCGCTCTCCAAGCCTGTCAGACCCTACGTCATCCCTTATATCTCTCAGACATGTCAGTCCCAAATTTCTCTCAAGGGAGCTATGTGTATTTTGATACGTGTTTATCAGTCATCCCCATCGCATGGGGATACTTCTGTACTGACTTATGCCTTTCAGTCCCCTGTTTCTCTCGACGTGATATTTATTCTGACACCCTTCTCCCCCAC
>NW_025211053.1:16209-18911 GCF_004010195.1 Chiloscyllium plagiosum
GAAATCTTTCGTGTGAACAGAGAGATATCTAAAAAAAGGCATGACATCAAATATGTTACATAGTTGGTGATTGGCATGTAGAATGAAATTCCTTTGAAGTAATGGATGTGGGTACAACGAACATAAAGGTAGAACTGCTCAGCACAGGAAACTACCTTTCCGTCCACGCTGTTGTGACGAACATGACCTCATATGAAAACCAATCCCTTCTGCCTGCACTTGGTACATTTGCCTCCATTCCTTACATATGCATGGGCTTATTTAGAGGTCTCTTAAACCTATGTATCTTATCTGCAAACACAAACATCACGATAGCGCGTTCCAGACTCCAAGAATATTTCATTTCTTGTCTGTTTTATTTTTCATCATTTATTTTGATAACTATCAATGCTGCCCAGCCAAATCCCCCACTCTATTTATCTGTACCCCAAACTTTGACGATTGGTCCAAGTACGTGGACTCTGGATTTTTACTCAGGACATTGTCCTTGATAAACTTTAGTTGTCCTCACAACTTATGTACATAAAACAAAACTAACTGAAATGGACTAGATTTGTTGTGTTTTTTTAGCAAGATGTACAAATGAAATTCCTTTATCTCAATCATCTGGATAGTCTTAACAATTACGTCTGAATCATCGATTTCCTCCAGTGTGGAAACAGGCCATTTCACCCAAGAAATCCATACCAACTCTCTGAAGAGTATCTGACCAAGACCCAACCACTTATTCTATTACTCTACATTTCCGCTGACTAATGCACTTAGCTTACGCATCCCTGAACATTATGGACAATTTAGCATAGTAAATCCATTTTATGTGGACATCTTTCGACTCTAGGAGGAGACCCGAGCACACAGAAGAAACATAAACAGGCATGGGAAGAATGGATAAAGTCGACACATTCAGTCGCCCAGGGCTGGAATCGAACTGGTTACTTGGCGCTGTGAATCATGTTGGTAACGATTGAGCACAGATGGTTTCAAAGGCTGAAGTACTGCTTGTGCTAGTTGCGATTCTGGATTTTGCACAGTGGAACTGAATTGCTTTATACCTAAGCTGTCCATAACTTTACTGAATAATTTTGCTGTGTGCTTTGGCACTTTATTTGAACATATCTCTGTGCAGTATCTGTATCTGGAGAAAAAAGTGGCCAGACAGGCCATGCAGAATAACTGATTTATGATAAACTTCGGTAAATTGGTCATAAATTAAAGCATGCTGAGAAACAGAACTCAGGCTTGACGAAAATGCGTTTATCTACAGGGCGCAGAGGCCAAACAGGCTGCATTTGCCCACATATTGTTCAGAAACAAACCTGTCTGCCGATGACACTGCAATACATATTGGATTTTAATTTTTGTGGAATAATTGAATGTCGCCCTGGTGACGACCAGGTACACCAATCCACTTCTAAACACGGTAAAGCCTTGATCCTTATTTGGAGGAAGCGATGGGCACCTAGCAACTACCATATTGGAGATCTGAGGGCCAGCTTGCCATCAATGTGCGAACACCTTATTTCGTTCAAATTCACCAGGGTAATTGAACCTGATCTGGCAGACTTTCAACACCCTCCCAAAAACGCGCGAAGATTTCAAAAAAAAAAGGATCTCCAAAAAATCCCACTCAGTTCATTAAAACGAGAATAACCATTCAAAGAGGAGAAACCTCATGGACAATCTGAAGAAGAAGTCGTCGCATGTGGAGCCCAGTCAAGTTCTAATGTGATGGGATATGATCATACAAAGAAACATTAAAATATAAGATCTTTTGGCGAGTATATATTTCGTTTACAGTACACTTTCTGGTTCTAACCTTAATTACGTTCAAAATATGAATATTAATATTCATACATGTCGACTTATAATTTTTTTCTCGGAGTAAGAGTTAAACACACTTGCAGATATTACAAATTGAAACCCAGATGGAACGACGATAAGAAGTGAACTTTGTTGCACCGAGATCGAATCTTCTAGAACCTGACATTCGGTAGAGTTTGTCTCAGCCAGTTTTTAAGAGGACAGTTGATAAGAATACCGAACTTCACTTTTAAAGAGAAACCCAACAGGTGTTTACTTCTAGTCTATCAAACGATAATTTTACGTGTGTTTGGGATAGGTCAGATATTACATAGAGAAGTCAGTCGTGACTCTTTAGGATTTGAAACAAGGCAATCGCAAAATCCATTCCATTAGTCCAGTCCACCCCCATACCTTTTGTGATTGAATTTTAAATGGTAGAGAAAGTAGCTGAGCAGAAGATTGTCCCATATGGAATAGAAACCTGAGGCAGTATATCAAAACGAAAATGTAGCCCTGAGGGACAGAATTTTGGTGCAATGATAAAACAGGGCCAGGATCCTTCGGGCAAAAAATTCCGATGACTTTACGAGATCTCAGGTGAAGGGAGTTTCCAAACTTGAGAAGCTTCCAGCACTAGTGCACTGTAGACGACAATTATTCCGACGTAAAAAAGGATTACGTCCGGAATGAACTAAAGAACTCAAAATGCGATATCGTGGAACTATTGTTGAAAAACAAACTGCTCAGCACCTGAGGAATCAAACAAAGCTGCACGGGACAATTCCAGACCCAACATAGATAAGAATATCAGAATACTAGGGGAGCAGTATTAGAGAAAGAGATCGCTGAGAAAGTAGTAAGGCAACTGAAAAAAAATACAGATTTGCAGGCAGCTGCAA